>NW_026249873.1:0-221240 GCF_024043165.1 Alternaria incomplexa | reverse complement strand
ATAATAATAATAATAATAATAATAATAATAATAATAATAATAATAATAATAATAATAATAATAATAATAATAATAATAATAATAATAATAATAATAATAATAATAATAATAATAATAATAATGATAATAATAATAATAATAATAATATACTTAGAAAACGTAATAGTAATGAAAGCTTCTTTAGTAGACTTAGGAGTAAACTTAGATTTACTAATAGAGAGCTAAACGGCGATTCAAATATTGATATATTATTTATTTAGAATCTAAAGTAAAAATAAGCTTTCTAAAACAAATACTATAAGTAATAATAGTAAGGTGTTAGAAGAAAAAGTAAAAAGTAGAGTATAGAGTATAGTATAATATTAAATAAAAGTCGTTCTATTAGCTATATAACTATATAGAAAACTATAGTAAAAGTGATATAAAGCTATAGTACTCTAAAAAAACGATTTACTTAGTAATAGAGTCAAATTTTTAGTGTAAAAAACAGTAATTTAGAAAAGATTATAATAAACTTTAGATATAGAAAATACTTCTTTTTATTTAATATCTTTCTTAATATTCTTATATACTTTAAAGTTTTTAAAAATCTACTGATATATCTAGTAAATAAAAAGAGCTTTCTATACTAAGCTTTTTTTTAACACTTACTATTAAAGCTCTTATTCTATTACATACTTAGATATTACTACTTAAAAATATAAAAAGAACTTCTACTTTAGTAGACTTTACTAGCTATACGCGTAGTATATCTAGCTTTTTAATTCTTTTTAGAAACTTTCAAATAAGAGATAAGTAATATATAGCTATAAAGATAGAGCTAAAAAAAAACGTTTATAAAGATAATAAGAAGGAGATTAAAGTAGTTACTAATAATAGAAGACAATCTATAGATTTATACATTATAGATATATATAATCTTATCTATAGATTATTTTCTTAGAAGTATTATTATAATTATAAAAGAATAGTTTAATTAGCTTAGTATATTAGATAAGAAGCTAAGTAGCATAGAGCTAGTAACCTAAAATAAGCTTAACCTTACTAAGCTTATAGTAGGTAATATATTCTTTAGCTTAAGATAAATAGCGCTTTACTTACTATAGAAAGTAGTATATAGATAGTATAGTACTAAGCTTTACTAATAAAAGCGTAATAATAGATTAGATGGATAGTTAGTAGAATAAAGAATAGAATGATATTACTATTATAGCTAGACTTATAGATAATTATATGTAGAATATAAATTATCTAGTAATTATAGAAGTTTTATTTAGATATTTTAAGTTAAGTTAGGCTTTATACTAGTAGTAGGCTTTCTAAGTTATTATTTAAAGTTACGTAATTATTTAAGACTAGTATTAGTACTACTAGTTAGTCTAGACAGCTATTAGTAATATGTAATGAATGTCAAGTAGTTAGCCTATTAGAATTATGTACTTGTTACTTATTATAAAGGTAATATAAGTATAAGTATTATAAGTTATAAATCTAGACTTATATTAAAGATTTTTAAGCTTACTATTAAGTCTAATATAGTTATATATTATTGCGTAGTTATATAATTATTTGATTGCTAAGTTTAGAAAAGAGTACGCTATAGACTGTATCTTTTAGGCCTAGAGAGAACTATTATATACTATAATATAAGACATACAGAGAGTTTATCTATATAATAATTATATACTACATTACTTAACTATATTATATTTCTCTTTCTATACAAGTATATTAAATAAAGTAATAAACGCTATAAAGATAAATTATTCTTATAAGCTATAATTTAGTATACTAGTGTTTTAAGCTATTATTATTAACATAACTAATAAGTTTAAAAAGCTAAATTATAGTAGTATTTTATAGCGTTAGCTTTATACTATTAGTAGAAACCTCTAAGGCTTTAACTAAAAGAAAGAATATAGCTATAATATATATATAGCGCTTTAGAAAAGTATCTTAGTAAAATTCTCCATATACTTTTAATAGTATAGGTTTCTTTTTCTATTAATTAAGCAAAGCCTTATTTAAAAACCTTACTACTAAAATAAAAAGAAGATAGTTTTTAACTAAGACTAAGGACTCTAATTAGAATAGAAGATATAAAACTATAGACTAAAAACTATATTAATTAAGGTATTAGTATAGAATAAAACTAAGTTTTTAAAAGAAGAAAGCCTTAGTATCTTATAGAGTAAAAGAAATACTATACGCTGTTCTTAAAGCTTACTATAGTTAAAGAATAAGTAGTTACTTAAAGATATTAGAATACCTTTCTAGTATATACTAACTAGATTAATAAATTTCTTTTAATATCTTTTTTAAAGAAGATTATTTTAGAGGTGTTATACTAAAAATAGTATTACTAGAACTATTGTTAGTAGAAAATAGAGAAAACTAATACTTTGTTCTAAAGAAAAGTTATTAGCAGAAGAACTAAATTATAATTAAAACTAATAAAGCTTTATATATTATCTAGAGGTAGAACAAATATTATAGATAAGAAAACCTTTAGTAATAGTAAGTCTAGTAAATACATTAATAATAATTGTTAAAACGCTAGTAATATAGAATGTAAACTTCTACTACTATTAAATTTCTAAGATATTTTAAAACTCTTAGCACTTTTATAATTATAATATATACTATATACTCTAAAGCTTTTATCTTATATAAGTTCTAGTTATAAATTACTTTTATAAAGAACTATAGTATACGTTTTCTTGACTAGAGTTTTAACTTCTAAGTTCAATTTATAGTCTTTATTAGTAATACGTCTATATTAGAAAATTAGTTTTAAGAGTCTTTAGTGAAAAGGTATTAGTATATATAAAGAATATATTTACAAGTGCTACTAATTAAAAGAAAAGTATTTGTAGTATTATAGAGTAAAATAATAGTACTTATAGAAATAGCTTAAGAGTTAAAAAGTTATGTTAGGTTAAATTAACATATAGTAAAAAGAGACTAGAAACTTAAAAAGAAAAGAAGTAAGAGATATAACTCTACTTATAGAGCTATTAAGATTAAATAATATAAAATAGAAGTAGGCTTTCTAATTAGTAAATTATAAGTTAGCTTCTAGTTAGCTCTAGCTACAATTATAGAAAGTATAAAAATTAGCGTTTTACAACGAAAGTAGTAAGATAATATAAGTATCTTATTTAGTTACTATTCTAAGTCTTAAAAATAAACTTTTGAATTTTAGATTTTGATACATATCTATAGTAAAAACTATAATATATAAATACTAAAAATAAAAGTAAAATACTTTAGATAGAAGTAGAATAGCCTATATAGAAATTAAGATATAATGTAAATTATTTAAGTAAAAAAAAGAAAACTCTAGAAAGACTAGGTAGTATAAACTCTAAAGTCTTTATAAGTCTTATTCTTTAAAAGTATAAGATACTACTTATTAGCTTAGCTAGAAAGTAAAGTAGCTAATTTTATAAAAAATTACTTTAGATTATAATTCTACCTTAATAGTATATAGCTATTCTATAAGAAACGCTTTATATATTACTTTTTCCTTAAACGTTATAGAAGTATAGCGTATATTTATACAATTTATCATAATAATACTAGATACTAGAGTATTATAAAAAATATTAAAGCTGAAAAGATTATTAATAATATATATATATTTTACAACGTAGGTTTAGTATTGTAAAGATTGTTTAAAAAGATAAGGTTTTTATTTTAAACCTAAAGACTACTTAGGTATCTACTATTAGAACTAAGAAAGCGCTTTTTATTGCTTATTATCTCTAGATAGATAAACAAACTTAGTAGGTTAATTATATACTAAAAGCTTATCTACGTATCTATACTATAGATAAGAGTCAAATCAGAAATTATACTTAGTTCTAGTATAAAATATATATACTAATAAGCTTTTTAAGTCTTTAAGAGAAACTCTATATTATATATATTGTAAAAAAAGCGTATTTTCTTAATATATACTCTTTCTAGTTAGAAGAGCAAAGTAGCTATTATATCTCTTAGTAGATTAAAAATAGTATAGAAGATACTAAAAGTAATATTAGATAAATTATTATACCATAGTACTCTTAAAATAAGTAAGATATAAGAAATACTATTTTAGCTTACAAAAGATTTAACAGAAGAGTTTAATATTAAGAAATTTAATAGAAAGCTCTATAATATTATTATTAAACAATCTTAAATTAATAATAAGATTAGACTACTTGTCTTTATACTTAAGCTTTTATAAAATATTAAAATCTACTTATAATTTTGCATTAAGATATAAAACTAAGTAAACTTTTAAAAAGTACTTTAGAAAATCTTTCATATTAAATTAGAGAGACTTAATCTCTCTAAAGTACGCTTAAGAAAAACAAAGACATAATACAGTACTAGATAAGAGTACTTAAATAACTAGATATTAAATTATAATAGATATTTAATAAAGAAACTAGATATAGAAGTTCTAAATTATAAACTACGTCCTAAAAAATACTATAATTAAGAATTAAGGCGTTAATAATATTAATTACAATTTACATAGTATATAAATAAATAAAATTAGTAGATTAGAAAAAGTAGTTAAGTAAAAAAAGAACTAAATTTTACTAGCTCTCTTTATACTAGAGGCTAGATAAAGTAAATCTTTACGTGTCTATATCTCCATTAATCTTATTATTTTCTAATTTCTTAGTAATTATAATATTCTAGCTACTAGTAGCTTTTTATCATTATTAACTTCTTATTAGTACTTTTTGTATATAGAGTCTAAGATATACAGAGATATATATTGTTATATCTATTTTAACTAAGTATATTTAGTATATCTTATATATAAATTTTATACTAGAGAATAAATAAAGATTCTAGAACTATGATAGTTAGAAAATACTATACTATAATACTTAGATTAGATAATTGTAGAGCGGAAGTAGAACTAATATAATAAGAAGAAAATAGAAGAATAACCTTACCTATATAATATTTTATATCTCTATTATTTACTACAACTTACTTTATATTAAAGTTTAAAAATAGATTACTAGAAAATATAATTAGTATTATGATATAAGCTAGAGAATACTAAAAATCTAGTATAAGTACTTTTAAAGAATTATAAAGTATAGTTAAAGTACTAAAGCGTAGAAGTATAGCATAGTTTTTTATCTAGTTATTTATAACTAACAGATACTAAGGTATAAAAGTTTTACTTAATTTTTAATATAACTAGTTTAGCTACTAACTATATTAAGCTTTAGTACCTATTTAAATTACTAATAGATTTATATATAGATATAATATTTATTAGTATAGAGCTTTAATACTATACTTTTATAGATTAGTAGATTTAACTTTATTACTCTATAAGTAGATTACAAAGTAGCCTATAGGTAAGAGCTATTTAGCTTAGAATATGTAGAATAGAAGTAGACACTTCTACTAGTACATTAAAGCTACGCGCTTATTAGCTATATATTATAACTTTATTATAGAGGTTAGCGTCTTAGAGCTATAGTAGTAAATAAATATAATAAATTATTTTAGATTACTACTCTGAGTCTTAGTAAGAAACTTTAAAACTTTAGATAATTATAGAATACGTAAGGTATATATAACGCCTATAGAAGCGCTTACGTAAGTAAGTAAGTAAAGCTAATAAGTAGTCTATAGTAGTAGTTAGCGTAGACCTTTAGAATCTACGCTACCTTATACCTTAAAAAATCTAGTTACTACTCTCTAGCGTAGCTAGAAAGTAGAGTAGCTTAATTGTATCTAGAATTTTATTAGATTCTATAAGATCTTAGTATTTTATTTAATAATTATACTTTATTATTATTATTCTTTTAAATTTTATTTTTCCTAATTATACTATTATAATATCTTATTATTATATTTACTATTTTTACTCTATATACTTATACTTTCTAGATAAAATTATTTAAGATCTAAAAAGATATTATAAATAAGACTTATCTAGATTAAGAAAGTATTACTAGTAATAGAATCTAGAAACAGCTCTACGTATAGTACTAAAATTCTCTACTTCTAGCCTAAGGTATAAGGTACTAAGGCTAGCCTAGATCTTATAGTCTAGTTACTAGCTAGCTAGTATAAGGTTTTATTAGCTATACGCCTTCCTTAAGTAAGTATAGTATTATATCTTATACTATACGAGCGTTAAATTACTTTTCTACAATTATTTTACTCCTATCTAGAGTATTAGAGTAGATTAATATAGTATTTATATTAGCTTACTACTATAGCGCGTGCAATTATCTTAAGTTTTAATATTTCTTACTAAGGCTTAAGCGCGCGCTATAGTAGTAAGCTAATATAAAGCGTTATATTAATCTACTACTATAGCTTTAAAATAGTAGTCTCTATAATTACTTAATCTTAAATAGCTACTTAGTACTTATATATTTATCTTATATCATTTAGCTATAAAGACTCTACTTTATAAAGAATAATATCTATTTTTATTCTATAAATTAATAAAATATAGCTTCTAAAAAAACTTTTAGATATTAGTAGTAAAGTATTTTAATACTTAGCTATAGTAAAGTACTATAAAATATACAAGTCTATTTATTAAAAGCTTTTATTATAGTAGATTAGTATTAATAGAAATTAAGTATAATAGTAGAAATTAAATAGAGTAGACTTTAAAAGCTTTTATAATAGTTCTTATAATAACTTAAAAAAGATTTATATTATAACTACTAAAATAGTCTAACTAAAGACTATAGTTAAAACTATAGTTCTAAGATACCTTATAAAACCTTTAGTAGATAATATAATTCTCTGCAAAGCAAAGTCTTATACCTAAACAATATAAGATAGAAGCGTAAGAGCTAATTAGTTAAGCCTATAAGATCTAATTACCTATTTAAGATAACGTAATTGCGGCGTGTTAGCGTTTCGTAAGCTGTAGCGGTAGGTTAACACAACGTATTATATTAGGTTACCGCTATAAGCGGGGCCTAAGCCTTAGCAAGAAATATTAAAACTTTAGATAGCTCTGCTTGCAGCGGTAACCTAACGTAATACGTTATGCGTACTATAAGGTGCAACGTCTATAATATAAGACAGAAGCAAATACTCTAGATAGAAGTAAATATATCGCGCGCGCAGCGTAAGGTGTAACGCGATCGCTCGCGCAAGCGAGCTTGCAGCTAATAAGATTCTGCGCTAGCCTCGCAGAGTCTTTTAGCACTACACGTAGAGCTATTTCTAGATTTTATACTTTAGTAATAGCTATAAGTAACTCTACTTCTACTTATAGAAATAAAGGTAGCTATTATTTACTAGCGTAGAGTAGTAATTAGAATTTTTAGCTAAACTAATAATAAATAAACTAAAAAGAATAAAGTATTTAAAGTCTACCTCTAGTATAATAATACTATTTAATAGATAATAGCTATATTAGTATTCTACTATTATAGTTACTATTAGAAACTAAATTATAATTAAGTAGTTATCTCTATTAGCTTAAGTAATATTATATTAATAGCTAAAGATTTAATATAGTAAAGTATTAAAATATTTTCTCTATTAGTAAGACCTTAAGAGTAACATATTATTAGTCTATATAAAAATCTTAGTATTAATTATAATATATACTAAATTTATTAAAATCTACTAGTAGTCTTAAAACTACTAGCTAAGTATCTTTTAATATATATCTATTAAATAGAGTCTATAAAATTAGGTATAAAGCACTAATTAAGAACTTTTAATAAAAGTAGTATATTTATATAAGTAAGTTAGAAAGTTAACTAGTATAAGCTTAAAGACTTATATAGTAGTTATACTCTATTAAAAATTAAAAAACTATAACCTAAGTATAAGTTAGTTAAGTAAAGTATTTATAATAACGTAAAGCACTACTAAGCTAGCTACACTACTAAGCTAGCTACTTTTTCTTAGTATTGCGAACACTACGTACAAAATATAAAATTACTCTATATTTTCTATAGATTCTTTATACAACGTAGCTGCATTAGATTTAGAATCTTCTTCTATATTTTTCTAATACGTATAAGTATTATATCTAGTCTCTCTATAATTACTACAGCGTTATTAAGCTAGCTAAGTCCTTTCTTAACTACCTTTACTACTACTTTTCTTAGACTTTATATAAGTAGTAGAAGTACTTTTAGCTACCTGTAATGCGCCTATACTAAACTCTAGTGTACTACCTGTCTAAATCTACTTCTTTTTACGCCCTTTGCGCTTTATTAACTCTACTACTTACTTTTTAAGCTCTTATACGTAGGCTTTAATAAAGATATTCTTATATAGTATCTTTTTAGCTTCTTTAATAAGCTTTAAGAAGCCTTCTTAAGCACTTATTAGAGATTATATAAAGAATTCTCTTACTAGCCTTAATTACAACCTAAATTTATACGTATTACTTAGTATTCTTAACTACTAGAGTGTTTTTAGTAGAGCAACTAGTAGTAGCGTATAAAAGTAGACTTTAAAGTAATTAAGAACTCTTTACGTATTAATAGAAACTAGTCCTACTGCTTTAAAGGCCTTCTTATAGTTCTTATACGTAAATACGTTAAAAAACGCGTTCTTAAAAGCTAGAAGAAAGCCTTCTTTATTAATATAGTAAACGCGTTAGTATACTAAGTTTTATATACGCTAAGAGTACTTTAGTTTTAATAGTAAGAAACACACTACGTTAAGTAGCTAAAGTATATATAATAAATAAGTAGGTATATAAAGAGTTAGAATCTTTTATATAAAGTAGTAGTTCTTAAAATTCTAGTTAAAGTAGCTTCTATAGCTATCTAAGATAAAAAGCCTATATAACTTTACCTAACGTAACTTTATATACTTATTAAAGTGCTTTAACTACTTAAGGCTAAGCTAATTATTTATTTAGCTATTCTTTAATATAGAGAGCTTTTAGTTATATAGTATTAAAGTCTTCTTATACTATACTAAGATGTAGACGCGTCTCTTATAGATAATAAAGAGTAAAGTTACGTACTTAGTAGCGTAGATACTCTAGACAACTATAACTTACTTATAATTACCTAGCTAGATTAAGTTTAGTCTTATATAACACTTTAAGCTTATTATTACTTTTATTAAGCTAATAACGCCTATCTAGAGGTCTATCTTATTAAAGTTATAGATATTAGCGTTAAGAACTCTATACTTAGCTTTTATCTCTTATATAAGCTTAAACTAGGCGCTAATAACCTTTAGGTCTTTCTAAAGTATTTTTTAGCAATTCTTTACTTAGTTAAAGACTATCTTAAGCTTCTTTATACGCTAAATAAAGCGCTCTACCTAGTTCTTACTAATAGGTGTTCTACTACGTATAGCTAGTAGTTTGTCTATAATATCTACTACCTTATAAAACTAAAAAGTAAAATCTTACGCGTTTAGCTTAAGAATATATTATATAATAGTTTTCTCTTTTATAAAAGAAAGTTTCTAATAGTTTAGTAGTACTTAAGCTTAATACTTAATTTTGTTAAGCTAATTAGAAAGCTACTAATATTATACGCTAAAGGTAGTAGTAGCGCGTTATAAGGTCTAAAATTAACCTAAGGTATAGGCTGTAAGAGTAAGTTTAATTCTACCTTCTTGCTAATTAAATTCTATTATACGTTATAATTACATTACTATTTATACGTAGTGTTTATAATACTAAGAAAAAGTAGCTAGCTTAGTAGTGTAGCTAGCTTAGTAGTGCTTTACGTTATATTTTTTAAATAATATAAAACTTATATTATTACTATAATAGCTTAGTAACCTTTGCTACTTTAGTAAAAGGTTTCTATATTTTTATAATTAATATCTTATTTTAATCAGCTAATATAGTACTTTATTTCTATTAAAATATAATAAGCTAAATAGCGTTATTAAATAATAAATCTTGCTAGATTTCTTTACAGAATAAGATATTTGTAGAGTAGTTACTATAATAAAGCGCTTTAAGCCTACGTACGTGTTAGAGGCTTCTAAGGTCTCGTTTAAGCTGACATGCATCTACGCGACGCGGACAACTCTCTCTGCGCCCTGCAAGGCTTGGTCTGCTCGTACGCAGAACCTGAGAACAGTCGTCGCAAATCAGCTCACAAGCTTAATACATCCGGTCGCTCTCGTCCGCCAAAGTTCGTTCACCCAATAACCTATCTCCGTTTGTCAAATGAAAGGTGAACCTCTCACGCCATGCTCGTTCGGAGGGGGCGTGCTCTGCGCGTCAGCCTGAGAGACTCAACGTACGGCGTGCTTCTCCGCGTGTTTGGACCGTAGGCTACAGCCATGTTGAAGCTGCATTGCTCGCTGCTCCCCAAAGTCTCCACCATTTGCGCTTCAACTCTACCTCGTCCGGCGCGGATATAGGACGTCGCAGGTGCAAACACCGTCTTTATTGTTCTATTTAATGCTTCATGTCCTCGCATCTGAGTATGGAACGCATCACGCTCAGACTTGCATCGCTTCAACCTCCGCTATGCCTAACACTACTTTTAACCCCGACGCTCTCCCCGATCTCAAGGACAAAGTGTTCATCGTCACCGGAGGAAACTCAGGCATGTACGTGTTGCAAACACCATTAGTGAATGACCTATTCAACTAACAATACCTTTAACAGAGGATACTACACCGTAGCCCATCTCGCAGAACATGGCGCGCACGTATACATGTGCGCTCGCAACGTGGACAAGGGCACAGAAGCAATAGCCAGAATCAAGAACACACACCCATCCGCCCACATCGACCTTCTACAAATGGATCTCAAAGTTCTCACCAGCGTTGTCGCAGCCGCGCAACGCTTCCTCACGCTCGAGACCGCGCTGCACGGCCTCGTCAACAACGCCGGCATCATGGCAACGCCATTCGAGCTGACCCAAGACGGGCACGAAGCGCAGTGGCAGACGAACTACCTATCGCACTGGGTATTCACACATCACCTCCTTCCCTTGATGCTAGCAACATCCAAAACGCTTCCCCCCGGAAGCGTGCGCATCGTTAATCTCACTTCGTCCGGACACTTGCAAGCGCCGAAAGGCGGAATTAACTTCGATAACCCCGCGTTGAAAGATGCGGGCGACATGGTTCGCTACGGGCAGAGTAAGCTCGCTAACATCCTGCATACCAAGTCGCTTCACAAGGCGTACGGTCCGGGGTCAGCAAGCGCCACCGACAACGAGGGAGAAATCTGGACTTCTTGTGTGCATCCGGGGCTCGTGGAGACGAATCTGCAAGAGGGTGTGAACAAATCGAATTTGGCCATGCAGGGCATGATCACGGTTTTGCGAAAGACTGGTATGTTTTGGTCGTCGGATAGGGGCTCGTATAATAGTCTTTACTGTGTTGCGGGTGATGGCATGAAGGCGGAGCAGAGTGGCGGATATCTTGAGATCTTTGGTCGCTTTGGGGAGCCAACGTGCGAGAGTAAGCCTGCGAGGAATGCGGCGCTTGCGGAGCGGTTGGAAGAGTATACCAAGGAGGAGATGAAGAAGGGAGGTTGGGTTCAGTAATGATGTTGTACATTTTCCTTCTTGCTTTCAAGATATAATGGGAACTTAGATGGGCTTTGTAATACATAATAGAAGTTTGCTAGACGATATGTAGAGCGCAATCATGATGCGATTAGAATGAAACGAGAGAACAGTCGCTAAGAATGGCGTAAAGACCAAAGTGTACGAGGCGAAGGCCCGCCACAAATACGATGCTCACGAAGTCCCGGACGTACGTGTGGCTTTCACCTTTCGAGACCCAGGACCGTCATCACAGCTCTGATCTTCAACGCAGTCATCAGCTTCCTCGATCTTCTTCCGCTTCTTGCCCTCCTTATGATGAACGGCTTTATGATGCTCATTCATCTTATCCTTCCTTCCCCTAAAGCCTCTACCTTTCTTGCCGCCTACTGGATTCCTGGAGCGCACACAGCCAGACTCTGGGCAGAAGTACTCGATCGAACGACGCGCGTGTATGTTCTCGTGGTGTCGCTTGAAGTCAGCATGACGGTTGAAGGTAAGGTAGTCACCATCGTCGAGGCAGGCTTCGTTGAGACACTTGAACTTCCCCGCTAGGGTGACTTGACCAATGATTGGATCGGTACGGGAAGATGGAGAGTTCGATGTGCGGCGCCGACGTCTGTTTGAGCGTTGTGGGCTTGCAGGTGAGGACCGGGTAGGAGAGCAGGAGCTGGGTTGAGAGTAGCTCTCCGACGCGATGTGGCGGGGCGGGGTCATGCGACTAGACAGCGGTGAGTCTACGATCATCATGGGCCTTTGTCTTCATGCTTACGGTTGGTTTTGAAAAGGTGCATGTTCGCCAAATGGTGCTTGGAAGACACGAGAGCTGGGTGAAAACGTGGATGAAAGAGCTGAATGTCTGCGTTTCCGACGTTAGAGTCGACTCTGGAGTTTAAGAACCAAAGAACTAGGTTTCCATTTTGTTCCAGGCGATGGGATTCTCTGGTCGACAATCTATCGATAACAAGAACGGTGTTCCAAGGTATGTAATGGTCATGGGAGATAGGCGGTAACTGATCAGGTGGAACAGGATTCAGCTAAGACGCTGATACAGGTAGATAGCGAGGAGGTGGTATCTTAGACTGATATGTGTCGTGGCCAGGTCCAACATGCTGAAGAGTCGTAAAATGGTTGCTCATTGAACCTTCTGGCACTCTACGGAGGAGCGGTTCAAATGTATCTCTTGTGTAAGGTTTTGGGTGATGCTGCTAATCGAAAGGCTCTCTATGGATATCTCCACACTCATCTGAGCTTGCTCATGTCCTTCTCTTGCTATGAGTTTGGCAATGTCGCTTGTAATGAGATCATTTGCGTTGAAGACAGACGAAAAGAACTAGGCAAGCTTTACCTTTCAGAATGACACATCGGCTGATGATGGTCCAGAATATGGTAGAGGCAATTATTCTAGGTGAGGTTAAGTCATCGGGGTAAATGGCTTGGGTCAGGTCCTGAGAAGCCATAGAGTGAAAGGTTGAACCTCTAATGCTTTACTTGATGTGGGAGTAGTGAGCGTACGTCCGGTGACTGCTACTTGTATGATAAGGTCGGGGAGTTCAATCGTTGCCAGTGCCAGGTACCGGATAGTTCGATAGAGCAGCGACGCTAACCTCGCTATGTAGAGGACCAGTCGATTCAAACGTTGCTTGATGGTAGAGGCAGGTGCTTGGAAGTACCAGAAGAGTGCGCAGATCGCAGCGTAAAACTGCGAACGAGTAATTGGACACTTCAGTCGAAGTACGGTGCGCAAGGTCGTTCGATTTCATGTGATGAGCAACGACTTACCATGACACAGATGCGTTTGTCGCCTTTCGCTGAACGGATTGAAGCCGTGCGATGTTCCAGGTTGAGGGTTTCCAGTATGCCAATGTAGAGTCCATTTATACGAGTAAGTGCATCCAAACGGTACAAGATGTTTCCAGGTCTGGATGTAAATGACGGTTCCATGTTCCAGGTTGGATTTCGAACAATCCTGTGGCTTGTTGATCGCAAACTGAATATTCTGAAGGAAACTTACTCGTTATCGTATCCAAAGTGACCAAAAACCTTGCTCTCATCCTCACGTTCTGGCATGCCTTCGTCGATGATGTCGTTGATCGCATATTCGAATGGACTCATCGCTGCCGCTGCAAAATGCTCGTATTCCATGTTTGGCGAGATGTCAGATGACCGTCGAGGACGAAAGTGCACGGAATGTGAGTTTGATCGAAATAGATAAGGCTGAGGCGCAGTGCGTTGGCTTGCTGACGTGCTTGAGATGGAGCGGGACATTGCTGACCCAGTCGGAACCAAGATACTTCCAAATGAACCGCGGGACGCTCGCTGCAGGGATGTAGACAATGATCGCTGACCGGAAGATACTGATGAGTATTGCGAAGCCGATCGCGACATGTCACCGTTCACCGGAACTTGTGTGTAGCCGATGGGGCTGTGTACTGTTTGGTGTATATTGGCACAAGGCTGAGCCTCAGCCTGGTGAGAGATCGAGTGTCGTGGTGTGCCGCCTATTGACGAGCAAGAGAACATTGAGTCATGTCGATGAGTTGTTGTTGGCGAAAGCAGCTGCTGGTTGTTTCGATATTGTGAAGCTGATTCGATAGTGTTCTGACCGTTGATGTCGACACCAATTCCTTGACCGTTAAACAGGTCACGCATACTGCCGCCCCCGAAGAAGTATGTGTTGTTGTCCATGTGTAAGAGAACTGCAGGAGTGATATGTTGAGTAGTGGGCACTAATGGGTAGCGTGAGGCAGCTGTGGGTGTATCAGGAAAAGTGCTGGGCTCGGATGGAGTGATGGTGAGTACAGGAGCTAAAGTCTGGATGGCAGCATGCCACAATATAGCTTCAAGTGAAGCGACTAGGGCAAGCGCCCTGAACTTTCCTTTTCGAAGGACCTCTGCAGCCCGCCTGCATGTATTGAGCCTCGAGGTGGCTGTTCGCACTGAGGCATACCAAATTCCAAGGCAAACTAGGCAAATGGGGCTTACGCGGGTCTTTTGGCTGTGAGGGCTGCATGCAGACTGCGACAGCAGTCGATAGCCCAACGATTGTGATTGGGCACGTTGATTGCGACATGCGAGTACTATCTGCAAGGTGAGAATGCTGAGGACATGGCATGAGGTACAAGTGGGAGAGGTATCTTGGAAGTAGCCGCACGATCACATGCAAGCAGAAAACGGCAGGCGCACCCGACCGCCTCACCTTTCGTCGGGGTCCTTCAAAAGCTAGCCATCACTCTCCAATCTGGATTGAATCAAGTTCCTGTCGTCGACACCATGATGGATCGTTAATTTCTTTTACTCATCTTTCGACTATTGGTTGACGTCTCACGCCTTCACGCTCCACACCTTGATGCTCGCATCGCCTCCCGCCGAAATGACCTTGAGACCCTTCTCCCATGCGACACCATTGACGCCATCCTTGTGAGCGTTAAGAGCCTTGATACGCTTGCCAGGGTCTTCTGTGCTCCAGACCATAACATTGGTGTCCAGACTGCCACTTGCGGCATAGTTCTCACTCTCGTCCCAGGCCAGGCAGGTGATGCGGGCGGTATGGGCACTCCATCTGTCCGTGATAACCTTCCAGTCTCCGCCTACCTCAAATGCGTAGATCTTACCGTTTCCAGCACCCACTGCCAGCTTCTTGCCTGAGGCAGAAAAGGCGAGTGCGGAGATGGGAGCAGTTGCACGGCGGAGCACTGTGTCAGCCTCCTTGAGCTCAGTGCCAGTAAGGGTGTAGATGTGTACTAGCTTGTCATCTCCACCAACAGCAACGGTAGAGCCGTGCGCTGCGATTGAGGTCGGGGCGAATCTGACCGGTAACGAGCTGACCTGGGCCCCCTTAGAGTATACTGCGATGGCATCGGTAGAAGGTATTAGCACGGTGCTCGATGTCGCGGCAACGCCCTTGGGTTGGAATTTGAGATCGTGAGCCTCGCCAGTGAAGATCTTGTCTGGAACAGACATGGAGCGTAACGTGTCATCCCAGCCAACACTGTACAGCTCCGCCTCATTCTTGCTGTCGGAGGTCGTGATGCCGGCGACGTAACTTGAATGCGCTGCGCCTTCGACCTTGTCAGCCAATCCAGTCGTGGTGTCCCATGCGAGGACTCGGCCGTCATAGCTTCCCGTGGCGAAAGTAGATCCAGCGATGGCAGCCGATGTAATGTTCTTGGAATGGCCACGGATGATGCGCGTTGGCTTTGGGTTGCCGTCGACGAGGTAGTTCAGGTTTCCTTCGAGATCCACACTGACGATCAGACCATCACTGCGGCCGGTGGGCCATACCACACCAACCTGCTGGTCGGGTATGCTAGCGACGCCTTCCTCGCCCATCCTCCAGGTCTGAATGTTTTTGCCTGCTTCCGGGTCCCATATCCGGACCGTCTGGTCCGCACTGGCTGTGACGAACTTCTTTGAGTCCTTGGACCACGACACGCCGAAGATGCTGCCGGTATGTACACCCTCGCCAATCTGTCCCTTTGCCTCGCCGGTTTTGCCATCGTATAGCCATATGCGCTTGTCGGCGCCAACGCTTGCGAATACTGAACCGTCGGGCGAGAAGGCGGTGCCGAAGACGAAGCGGTTGTGCTGACCTCTCAGACTGGTGTTGAACTTGAAGGGAGCGCCGTGGTAGAAGACCAGGCTGGTATCGTCGGAGCCCGTGGCGGCGCGGAGGGGTCGTTGCTGGCGGATAGACACGCAATTGATCTGTGACGAGTGGCCTGAGATCTCGCCCACGCTGTTGCCGCTGTCTGCCGTGATGCAGTGGCCGAAGCGCTCCTTGCCGTCGCCGACAGCTATGATGCGCTGCGAGTCGCCGTCCCATGCCAAGTCGTTGATGCGGCCTGCGATGATGTGGTAGTCGCCTGCACCGCGTCAGCTCCCTCGCTCTGTATCCTGCTATGCCTCACCCACCTTTTGTAGCTCCTTCACCTGCGCAGTCCCACACTTTAACAGTACCCGAGACATCTCCACTAGCTACGTAGAAGCCGGAGGGCGAGAAGCGGGCGACAGTCGTCTGAGTCGTGTGTTGGGTGTATTGTTTACTAACAGCCGGGTCGTCGATGGAGCGCAGGAAGACGGATTTGCCTGACTACATGTCCAATTAGCTCCGCGAAAGCTTCGGGTAGTCGAGAGACTCACGGCATAGGCAATCCGTTCGCCCTTGGGGTCCGAGGAGAGGGGTGTTGCCTGTCCGCGCGTTGTCGAAGGGGACGCTGCCCAGATGGCGTCTGTTTACGGTTAGTAGCTGCTATGCAGAAGCTATCTGGGAGCTCATACCTGATACTAGAGACATTGTGCGCGCGGTTCGAAGGACAGTGAGTAGCAAAGGGTACGTGCTGTGTCAATTGCAGAGGAAGCCTGCCTGTAGCTGCCAGCGTTGGCGGTGGCCTCTGCGTCGTCACCGCCTACGTTTCAGCGACCAGCCACGAGTCGCGGGGCAGGTGGGGGTGGCTCCTTCATGACAGCTCACCTGGGGGTAGCTACTGAACATGTTCACATGTTACTCAGGTACCAGCTCTACATGTCAGCACCCATGGTCCGCGTTCCTGTTGCTGATCGTCCAGCTTTGCGGCATGCTTCAGCCAACATCGCATTTCATCATCGACGCCAGGTCTAGAACGAAATACCGCCGAGATGACTATTTAAATAACTCCTTCGATCAAGGATACATCCCAGAACCACATGCGCATGCTTGCAATTCACCGCTGACTGCATGGAAATATCTGGTTGCGATTTGAAGAGGCTGGCACACCGAACAACCTTGGAATGCCCCAGCAGACCCTTGGCGCACGTCATTTCCGCGCGTTGCAAGTCGCGTTGAGATATCTTCAAGACTGAACTGATATACAACTGCATCCTGCATCATTGACTCACTGTCTCGCACATCGCCCATTCTGGACGCTATTCGCTTCCCTCGTTCGCTGTCGCGTCGTTCGCTGTACAACGTCATCACCCGGGAACCCGGCATCCGGTAGCCTACATCCTCAACATCATCATCACCATTCTCATTGCGGAAGAGCAAAGACATCAAACACCATCAACATGTGTCTCATGCGGTCTTACGAAACGCGCGGTCGTACCGTCATTGAACCACCTCCCCGACGAGGAAACTACACGTCCCATACACCAGCCGGCGTGATGCGTCTGCCGCGCGAATGGCGCCGGACCTCAGTCGAGAGCTTCAGCGACGACGGCCGCTACGTCGAGTACAGGTTCGTAATAACTTTATGGCACCATTGGTTGTCTGACACTTACATCATCCAGGCGATCGCGATCTCGTCCCCGTGCTATTGAGTACGTCGAAGAGCCTCGCATACGTGCAAGGAGCCGTGCGAGGAGTCGGGCGAGGAGTGTGTCCAGGCGACGAATCAGCGACGTTGAGATTGTCAGGCCAGCAAGGACCAGCTACATTGACCCTCGTGGAAGTGGTTATGTGGACGAAAGGGTTACGAGGCGAAGTGTCAGCCGCGTGAGACATTGAGGAGTCACATCTCTGCAGACAAGAAAATGAGGTATGTGTGATCACAGAAGAGAGCAAGCTAGTGCGTGCTAACACGCTCAGGTTTTGAATTGAATATGTACATGTGGGATACATAGAAGTTTTGTAATGACGAACATTTAACTTTCAACAAACCAACAATGCCTGCGGCAAGAAATGTCCCATGTTGCTCACCAACTTCTTGAAGCCTACCCACTTCGAAGATCATCCCTTCAGGCCTAACACAACAAGCCATCTAATAGCTCAACAGCAATCTACGATGGAAATATTTCGGAAACTCCCATCCGGAGATAAATAATAGTGTACATCTTAGGGCGTAGCAACCCCTGCCGCTAACCGCTTCCGAGCTGCACTCCAAGGTGGGGCGCTATATCCGACTCATAGCTAAACTTCGTCATCAGATTTTGAGTCACGATGAGGGAACGACATACAAGTCTTTGAAAACAACGCTCATTCTCACCAATCTACTCATCGTCCCAATCCTACACCATGGCATCCAACCCCATGCAACGATGCTGCATCGTCGGCGTAAAGCACTCAGGCACACCAAAAGGACAAATCATCCACATCGACAACAGTACACCTTCCTCCATCCCCACCCCTTAACCCTTCCCATCTAACCCACAAACAAGTCCGCACATACACCACCTACCCCCCCAACAACCCCTCCCCCTCAAACGCCATCCTCATCATGACCGACGTCCTCGGCATGGACTTCCCCAACACCCAACTCATCGCCGACCAGTTCGCGCAAAACGGCTATCTAACCGTCATCCCCGACGTCTTCAACGGGAGCGAAGTGCCGTTTCCGCCTCCGGAGTCGTTTGACTTGCAGGAGTATGTTGAGACGGTTATGCCGAAGACTGATACTGTGGATCCTATGTTTGAGACGGTGATTAAGTATCTGAGGGACGAGTTGGGGATTAAGAGGTTGGGCGGTGTGGGATATTGTTTCGGCGGGAAGTACGTATGTCGGTTTTTGAAAGAAGGGGGGTTGAGGAATGGGGGGATTGACGCGGGGTTTACTGCGCATCCAAGTTTCGTGGATGCGGAGGAAGTTAGGGATATTAGGGGTCCGTTGAGTATTGCTGCTGCAGGTATGACTTTCAATTGTAACATTCGCGTTTCATTCCTTCCATTCATTCCATTCATCAAACCTACTCCAAAAAACCAAACTGTCGAGACAAAGACATAAACAAAAAGAACGCACTAACGATACCAACAACAACTCTAGAAACCGATTCCATCTTTCCAGCCGAGAAGCGGCGCGAGACAGAAGATATCCTCAAAGACCACACCGTTCCGTACCAGATGTTCCTGTATTCGGATGTCGAGCATGGGTTTGGTGTTAAAGGGGATTTGTCGCATGCGAAGGCGAGGTTTGCGAAGGAACAGGCTTTTTTGCAGGCGGTGGGCTGGTTGGACGAGTATGTTAAGAAAGGGGCGGGGGTGTAGGGGATTTCTCGGGGAGGTTAGGGAAGTTCGTGAGGGTGTTAGACAGGTGTGGTATGGCTGTTTCGTCAGCTGAGTGTGCGTCTTGGAGGGCGGTGTCGTATTCGTGTAATGTGCATTTGAGCCTGGTGATCTCATCTGGTCTGGCGAGTTGCTCCAAGTTCTCAGTCGTGTGTTTCTCCAGCCAGATAGGAGCCATCATCTCGACATCGGTACTAGCATCCGAAAAGTCGCAGTACATCCGTACGAAGTCAACAATGGTGTCGATCGAAGCCAAAACTGCTGAGAGAACCCAGGCGCAGAAGCTGATGGCGAAGTACGTGAAGAGGAACAGAGTTATCAGAAGACAACCCCAGAGATAGCCTGTGAGGATACTGTCGAGTACTTCGTTGGGTTGCGGCATGGATGTCGATGGCCGGAACATGACCGCTTGGTGGGGGAAGAGAGGTGGCATGGTCGTGAGGTAAGACGGCAGAGTAGGTTCGGGTGACTTCTCGGTCGCGAGGCAAGGGTAAAGCGTGCTGACGACAATGTACCGAGTGTAGCAATGTCGGTGGTTGGAGTAAGGCTAGCCGAAGACGATTTACCGTTCGTAGCAATATGAGAACCCAGCAATGGTGGGTGTTGGACCGCGATGGTTGAGGTCGGGATTTGTTTGTGAGAACATGCGTGATGGCTAGAAGGCTACAGTTGTGCTTGCGTCGTCGTCGAGAGTCGCGCCTTACGATCCGGGTCTAGCCATAAACAGTTCTCATGTTCAGGCGATAGATAGAAAGTGCCGCCTTCAGTTCAAGAAGAAGGTGCTGACATGCCACTGTCAATCACCGTCTCCAAACTCCGCCCTTCCATCTTAACTTTCTCCGCCCACGGCGGCTCTCCATCCTCATCAAACTCCGCCCACTGAAAAAACCCACAACTCTCCCGACCCGGCACATAACCCGCATGGCACATCCACATATACCTCCCCCTCGATTCCTTCTTCCTCGTCGCGCACCTCAACACAGTCGAAACACCACACTTGCATTTCGGCGTATACCTCGGATGGAGGCTATCCTTATAGAACCGATACGTGATATTGAGACGCTTGTTCTTCGCCAGCGGATGAGGATCGATAGCTTGGGCCGGCGCAATCGAGTGTTTCCATTCTTCTTGCATCTCAGCATGCATGACCAGGAGCGAGTTGTGTGGTAAATGAATGCTGATTTGGCCTTGTGCGTCCGCGAGAGAACCGTCGTCTTTTCGGTGCTCGTCGTCTTCGGCGACGGTCTTGCGGACCCGGAATTCGCGCGCTACGCCGAGGCTTAGACTGCCGATGACGGCTCGTGGACCTAGGTAGGTGAGTTGGTCGGCGTGGTATCCGACGCTCTCTTGTGGTCCGTCGTAGCAGTTGACGAAGGCGGTGTTGGCTTTCCAGGGGTGAGGGGATTGGTATCTGAGTTTCTTGCCGTTGGGGTAGAAGTCGCGGATTCTGCGTTGGATTTCGCGGTTGACGGCGTCTTCGACTTGGGGGCATGCGTTGAGCATTTCTGGTAGGCTTTGTCGGACATCCTGGGTGGAATTAGCATCTTGGTGGTGTTCCTTGTCAGCGGTCTTACCTCGATCTGGCCACCGTTGTAGATGTATTCCGTCTTTTGTCGTTCCGCCTCTTCTAAGCTGTTGACGTAGAAGGAGTACGTGTGTGGGCTTACAACAACTCTGTCGAAAAGCTTGAACTCGTACCTGTCGTAGGTCGACGAGGCGTCCAGTAATTGCGAAAGCAGTGCATCCGCTTGCTCTACCGGAAGAAAGTTGTGTATGATTGAACAGGGCGTATGTGCTTCGATGTCTTCTGGGCTATAGAGAGATAGCGTCTTGCCCTTTCTCACAAGTGGCTTCTTGGTCAACGCGCCGTTGGCGGGAGCAATGCGATACGCGCTCAGAGATGATTGATAGCCCACTGTCGATGATGCGGGTCGCTTGCGTGGGGACGCAACTTGAGGCCGCGATAGACATTCCGAGGCTTGTTCAACGGCCCCCTCAGCAGCGAGCAATGCTTCAAGCAGAGTCCCTTCATCAACTGTAGGATGTAAAGATGCCAGCAAGGCCAGCTTGAAATCGGTAGACTCTTCTTCTGGATCTTTAGCCTCTGAAGGCCGCGTGCTCGTACTCGCCACTGACTTGGACGGCCCCTCATCCCACTTCCTCTTGCGCGACACAAACGCGTCCATACCGACTGTGGTGCGTTACAATGGCGCGCATTGTCGTATCAACAAACTGAAATGGCTTCCTCGACAGTGGCGACTGGCGTAAAAGAAGACGCGCTGTCACGGGACAACCTCCGGCGCCACACCAGCCCCGCCAGAATCCAAAGGCGCCTCGGTCAACCGACACCTCGTCATCCGCAACCATGCTGCAGCACAACACCAACTCCACGTCCCGGCGCGACATGACGCGCCGTACCATACCCATTCTCCACGCGCCGTAATCCCAAATCCCAGCCCCCTTCACCATCACCCACCATGCTCGAGTTCCGCACCCAAGGCTTCAACGGCTACTCGGTCAAATACAGCCCCTTCTTCGACTCGCGCATCGCCGTCGCAACATCCGCCAACTTCGGGCTCGTCGGAAACGGACGCCTGTACATACTAGGCCTTACAGCGAATGGCATCGTAGCCGAGAAATGGTACTATCACCACCCCTCTTCCACCCTACTATTACTATCACATGCTAACCCACCCAACCCGCAGGTTCGACACGCAAGACTCACTCTTCGACAGCACGTGGTCCGAAGCGCACGAGAACCAACTCCTCACCGCCGGCGGCGACGGCTCGGTAAAACTCTTCGACATAAACGTGCCCAACTTCCCCATCGCATCCTGGCAAGAGCACGCGCGCGAAGTCTTTGCCGTCCACTGGAACCTCGTCGCAAAAGACACTTTCCTATCCTCGTCCTGGGACGGCACAATCAAGATCTGGAATCCGAATGCGGATGCGAGTATAACCACGCTGCCGACGCATTCATGTACCTACAGTGCGAGTTTCAGTCCGCACAGTCCGAGTGTGCTGTCAAGTGTGAGTAGTGATAGCCATTTGAGGGTTTTCGATCTGAGGACGCCGGCGAGTGCGAGTAATCACTTGACGATGAGTGTGCCGATTCATCAGCCGCCGAAAGCGAGGATGGGACATGCGTCGGGCGTGGGTGTTGCGCCTGCGGAGGCGTTGACGCATGATTGGAATAAATATCGGGATACTATCGTTGCAACCGCAGGTGTGGATCGCGTGATACGCACGTTTGATATCAGGATGCCGCAGCAGGGGCCTGTTGCTGTTTTACCAGGACACGAGTATGCGGTTCGGAAGTTGAGTTGGAGTCCGCATTTGAGCGATATATTGCTTAGTGCGAGTTACGATATGACGTGTCGGGTGTGGACGGATGGGAGTGCTATGGGTGTGGGGAGTGTGAAGCAGGAGAATATGCTGGAGGATCCTATGTTCTATGGCGGGGGTAGGGAAATGGGGAGAATGGGGAGGCATACCGAGTTCGTCACAGGCGTTGATTGGTGTTTGTTTGGCGCAGAGGGCTGGTGTGCTAGTACGGGGTGGGACGAGAGGGTTATGGTATGGGATTGCCGGGCTATCATGCAATGAAATGACGACGTTCCATGCAACATGCGCTCGACACTGAGATATATCTGTTCTCCATTCCCTACAAAAGTAACAATGCTCAGCGAGATACACCGCGAGTCATAATGCCGACCACCAACTCAACGAGACAACAAGCAAAAGACAGGGTATCATCCCATAGCTACACCCAGACACCGAAATGCAAATCCCACATGCGCCGCCCAAATGCCGAAGCTCACAAACGCCGCTATGCTCCTTTCCTCTATCATTCGCTTCCATGACCTTCCGACCGATCGCCTAGGTTCAGAACATCGTCAAGCGCATCGTCCATCTCGTGCATGTCTTGTACGCTGCCTCCTTGCAGATGCATGCCCACTTCATCGTCGATCTGCACCGGGTCGCCAGAGTCAACTTGAAGACCTTCCTATAGATCGCCGAGGTTCAGAATATCGTCAAGCGCATCGTCCATCTCTTGCATATCCTGTACACTGCCTCCTTGCCAGTGCATACCCACTTCATCATCAATCTGCATCGGATCACCAAAGTCGATTGTCCAAGTCTCGCCGTTGAGGTCGTGCTTAGTCCCGTTTGCAATGCCATTGATACCATTGGTGAGAGTACCATTCGTAAGCGGTTTCGCGGGCGCATTGTAGATGTCCTCGATGCCGTGCGTATCCAGAAACCTCGAGTTCATTATCGATCCCGCAATCAGTGGTGTTTGTCCGAGGTACGAGTCTCCGAGTTCCAGCGCGAGTCTCAGGTCCTCCATACACAGGAGTTTCCTCTTTCGTCGTTCTTCTGCTTCGACGGGGAGTTCGCCGCCGATGCCTCGGGCCAGCTCGCCGCGGTCTACTAATCTTTCCTCTCGCGCGAGCTTCTTCTTGAACTCGCCTGTGCGCACATATCCAGGGCCGTTACTGCTTACTTTGCCTAGTAAGTTTGCCAGTGCTTCTTTTATGTATGTCTCGGTAGCGATGTTGAGGTAGTCTGGGCAATCGGACGTATGGCCTTGAGGTAGTCCGAACTCGTAGCATATTGGTAGGAGGCGGTAGGATATCGTCGTCGCGGTGGGGAATTCGTGCGTCTCGGCGTAGAGGGCCGAGGTATACCGTTTCCGAATCTCGAGTTCCCAGTCTGATGACGAGTCGTTAGCATCTCAAGACATAAAGGAGGGGTATAGCAAATGTCGTGTACGTACTCGTCTTTCCAAATCCACCGCCCTGGTTGCTGCTCGGCCCAACATCGAGCTGCTTCGCCCGTCTCGCGTCAACATACTCCTGCACCGGTCCAGCAGCACCCGCGCCCAAGCCCTCGAGCCCCGTACTCAGCGGGCTCTCGCCTGCCGGTATACCCTTCAGCCGCTTTCTCTCCCTCCGACTCAATTGCATAACCTCGTGTTTCAGTCTCTTTTCGCTCTCGTCCCCTGTCCCCTTGACCGTCCCGCTCGTCGGCTTATCACTACTCGATACCCAACTGGCGATGCCTGCTTCGGGCGGGTCGCGCCATATGTTGGCGTATATAGCCGTGAAGAGCGCATTGTGCGCGTGTTCGAGGGCGGGCGTGGTGAGGATCTTGGACAGCTTGTGGGACAGCTCCTCCTGGTTGAGGTTGCCGAGGAGAAAGAAGGAGAGGGCTTTCTTGTAGATGGTCCAGTCTGCGTCGCTTATGGAGCCTTTGACTGCGGCGTACAGGGGCTCGACGTCTACACGGGGGGCGCGCGGCGCGTTGGGCTTCTTGGTGAGGTCCGTCTGGAGAGATGTGAGGCTGGGCAGGGTGCCCGACGAGAGCGTCGGCGTGGTGGAGACATTCATGTCATTGGGCCGTATGGTGCCTGCCATGATGGCGGTGGAAGCGCGCCGTGGTGGCGCTCAATGCGTCGTGATGTGCGCGTTGCGAGGTCGTCGCGCGTTGGACAGATGCGCGTGCGGGCTGTGGAGAAGGCTGAGGGCGGCGGGAGAGCGACGCCGGGGTCTGCGCGACGCTTCAAGAGTGCCAGCGGGGTCGCACGCGTATGCAATGATGGGCCCCGATGACGGGCAAGGACAGCAGGCGTTGTGCGGGGCCTACGCTGATGGACAAGCATGCAGTCGTGGAGAGCGTGAGGTCAGAGCTCGGGGGTTTGCGGAGTTGATGCTGGGGCAGCCTAACAACTTCCACAAGCCCCATGAAACCTCCACCACATGCACCCTTCCTTTCGGTCCCAGAACATTCAATGTAAACTTTATTCGCTATGCACTTATATACTAACATGATTCGTTTTCACATACGCTCCCGTCCCAATGCTAGTGCAGTCGCTTTTATGCCATGTACACCGTCCCAGCCATTGTACCGCATTGCTAGTTTTCACCAAATACATCTCCCAACTCCACTTTCCCTACGCTCCAAATCTCTCGCTCATCTTCCATCTCGTCGCTCGACAAGCCGAGACCCCCTGCGCCACCCTCGGCCTCCTTCCTTTCTCTGGCTTGCCCAGCTAGCCTCAAAGCAACCCTCTTGAAGTAGTCGCCCATGCTGCGCTGTTGACCAGCAGACAGGCTCTTGCCAGGCCCAGCCATGTACTTGTCGAACACGGCCGTCTCTTCATCCACCACCGAGAAGATGGCAAGGAACGCCGCTTCAGCCGACAGCTTAACTGGGATCACCGGATCACGCACCGATGCGAAGACCACCGGTATGAGGAGCGGGATGTGCGGACGGATCAACTCGTTGTGCTCTCGAGCAACTGTGCGAAGTACCACAAGCGCCAACCGCCTTGTATCGACGGGATGGCCAGGCTCGACTACTGGCGCAAGAGCCTCGAAAATGGGCTTGGTGTGGTCGAAGCTCTTGCTGCTCTTCTCCGATAGAAGGTATTTGCCAGCGGCGAGGATCGAGTTATCCGAGATGAACGGTTGCGAGTGTCCAACACCCTGGCATATAACATTCACTGTCTCGTCTGCAAACGATTCTGTCAGAGCCTCGGGAGCATCTAGCAGAATGGCATTTAGCGCCAGTACAGAAGATTTGTTGTAGTGGGTCGTAAGCACGCGAGCCTTGAGAAGACTGGACGCGACATCCTCGGGAAGGCAGCTGATGAGGGCACCCAGAAGTCGAGCGTTTGTAATCGCCATTGCATCTACCACATGTTAGTCACACTGAGCAGGATCAGAATCAGTCTAAACTTACCATTAGAATCATCGCTCTCGTTGTCGATGAGACCTAGGATGGCGTTCCTGCCTGCTTCGCTCATATTCTTGCCTGCCTTGCTTACGACCTCAAACAAGGCCTTCAGCATAGCCGTCTTGACATTTTCATCGCTTGTCTTGGATCCGGTCACCAACTCAGCGATGAGTGGGTCCACCCTTGGTGTAAGCTTGATCAATGTACCAAGAGCCTTGGCTGCTCGCGCTCGCAACACATCCGACGATGTGTCGGCAAGCGACTTCGCGAATGTGCGCTGGAGTTGGGGCAAGAAGGGCTTGAGGAAGGTCGGGATCTTCTCTAGCAGGTTGTTGAGTGTGAGCAGAATAGCTGCCTTCACCTCGACAGAACGCTCTGTGACTACACGGATAAGAGGTCCTGTGATCTGAGTAACAAACGGCTGGAGTGACTTCGCACTGGTGCGGTCGATGACGTCGGAGATGGCCAGCGCAGCTTGAGTTCGCTGGTCCACCGAACCGTTCATGAGACCCTGCAGGAAAATAGGCAGGATGGCGTTGATACCCTTCGGCAGTGAGAATCCAGGGAGGTCTGCACCAGCAACACCAACTTGGTTGAGTGTTTGGCGAGTGGAGATAACCAGTGACTCCATCTCTTCTTTCCGCAGACGCTTGCTTGTGAGAGTGCTAAGAGCAGTCCATGCAGCCTTGACGACTTCTGTATCGCTATCGCCAAAGGAGATGAGAAGTGCCCGGATAAGGTCAGGGTAGTATCTCGAGAAATCAACGTCTGCCTCCGCGAAGAATTTGGCCAGGTGTATATCCGCACGTGCACGTCTCCGCTCATCGTCGTGTTTCGACAATGCAAGCATGACGCTCATGGCCGTATTAAGACCATCGAATTCATCCACAGATAAGAGGACCTTGTCGAACGACGTCTCGAGTTCTGATCGGAGCTCTTCGTCCTTGGAAGCGATGACGTTGTCCATGATTGTGTTGAGAATGTTTGGCAGTCGTCGGGTCATAGCGGAGCTTGCCACCTCAGCCAACGATGCAATAGCGCGGGCATTGAAGGCAGACATAGGCGAAGTGAGGAGTGTGGGTAGGAGATTTGGTAGAATGATGTTGGATCGTTGTTGATCTGTGAGAAGGGTGAGAAGCGCTGACAGCGCGTTCTGCGCATCGTCGTTGGAACGCAGAAGATTGAGCAGATAAGGTAGGACCTGGTCGACAGCCCTCTTGCCAAAGATCTGTTGTAGAGCGTCGAAGGCTTCCGCCGCTGCTTCTCGCACATCCGCATTGGGATCCACCAGAGCAGTTCGTACAACTTTATAAAGAGTCTTCTCGTAGTCCTCGAGTTGCTCTGGCGAAGCAGCTGCAATGATTTCGCGAAGGGCGATGCAGATACCCTGCTTGGCGTCTGTATCGGTGGTATGTAGACCTTCCTCGAGGGTAGGCAACAATGTAGCAAGTACACCGTCTCCGGCTTTGCGAATGAGCTCTCCCAGCGCGTTTCCGGCGATGACCTTCTGCTCCATGTTTGAGCTTGCCAGACGGCGGATGAGAAGTTGAGTAAGCGTAGGAATAAGCTCGCGCAGAGTACGAGGGCTGGCCACCAATGCCTTCCATACGTTGATGGAGGCTGTTCGTACAAGGCCAGACGTGTCGAATCTGCAAATGTATAGAGCAGACAGGACCTTGTTGCGCTTCTCTTCTCCGAGGACTTCGAGTAGCGATTGACCAGCCTCTTTGGCGCCCTCTTCGACTTCTTCCTCTTCCACCTTGCCGCTGATACCTGTGAGATTGAACAGGAGATCTCCAACAAGCTCCACGGAACTGAGACGAATCCTGTAGCTGTCGTCTGCGAGACCTCTCTCAAGCTCTGGTAGTAGCAGGTCGATTGCCTTGGTGGCAAAGTTCTTGACCAAGAGACGACCAGCTCGCAGGGCAGTTTCTCGGATCGATTCCACTTCGTCCGCAAGACCGCCGAGAATGGGAGGAATGATCTTGCTGAGGTAGTTGGCGAAACTGTTTCCAAAGCAAACTGGCAAGAAGATGAACAGAGACATGAAACCTTCGCGGACAGAAGCTCTGCTGCTGGCCACGTTCTGCAGGATGCTTGGCAGTGTCTCTTCCAAACGTCCTGTTCCAAGACCTGCAAGAACCTCTGACAGAGCTTGGGCAGAACCAAGTCGATCTCCTGCACCCGTGTCGGACTTGAGCGTAGACATGAGACTTGGAATAAGATCCGGCAGAGCATCCTCTCCAAGCTTTTCGACGAGGGAACCAAGCGCTTTTGACGCGGTGGCACGTGTAGCCGGTACAGGGTCCACGATCGCAACCCGTAGTCCAGCGACCAAGATGGGCAGATGGGAGGTGAGGTCCTTCCTTTCCGAGAGGTATGCCAAGCTGCCGATGATTTGGGAGGACTTCCGCTTGGTTCCAGAGCGATCGCCCAGACCACGCTCCAGAATGCGCACCACGAGAGCGAGAGAAGGCGCATCGAGGAAATGTGCGAACTGGATCTTGATCAGAGCATCGAGGGCATCGTCTGTGTACTTTGTCGGGTCGCTGAGAGCCTTCAAGATGATGTTGACGACGCTCTTGATCTCAGGATTGCTGATGACTTCACCGAAGCGCTGCAAACTTCGGTTTGCTGAAGATCGGACTTCTTTGTGGCTGTCTGTCAACACAACGGTGAGGGGTGGAATGATATCGGGCAAGCTAAGAGCAAGCTGGTTGGGATCAAGATAGGCCATGGCTCCCAGAGAGTCACAGGCACCCTTCTTACTACGCCACTGATCCTCATCAAGACCTTCCAAGAGGGTTGGTAGAACCTGTTTGACACCAAAAGAACTGAGCGTGGAGAAACAAGTCTTAGCAGCATCGAGACAGGCTTCTCGGACGTCTGCACTGGTATCGCCGAATCCAGCAAGCAATTGAGGCACTAGCTGGATGACGTATGGTTCGAACAAGCGACCGAGGATCAGCGAGAAGAGCTCATATGCCAGGTACACTCCCTGCCTTTGGTTTGTGTCTTTCTTGTTCTCGCTAGCTCCTTTGAGGGTGGACATGATCCGATGTTCTTTGAGCAGACCCAGACCCTTACCGCGTACGACACCCGCCAGACCATAGGCAGCACCGCGACGCGAGGCATACTTCTTTGAAGTGAGTAGTTGATCCATCATCTGATTGATGTAATTCGACACCTCTTGCTCGGAAGTACGGACCAGCGGTGGCAGACATTGGGCAACGGCGTATTGTACTGTCTCGGAAGGCGTACTGAGAGTTGCCAAAAGTCTCTGTACGACCTTTGGAACGCGCTCATCGCCAGCCGCAAGATGACGACCCAGTGCACCATAAAGGATGATGACTGCTTCGTTGACTTGATCGTACATCTCCGACTTTCGGTCAGGGGCTTCCAGAGCGTTCTCGAATAGTTCCATGAGAGGCTCGACCTTGGTTTGCGCTTTGACGGTGATGACTGAGGTCGCAGCTTCGATCAACTCATCTCTGACCGCGGGACTTCGGTCTCCCAAGGGGCCCTCGTAGATCAGGAAGTTTAAGAAGTCTACAAGGTCATCGGGCTTGAAACCTGGTGTCATCTCCTTGAAGGCAAGCGCAATACCGTCTCTACTCTCCCAAGGGTCGCGAAGATCGACCTTTCGTGGCATGCCGTACTCATCACGCTCCGGGACGCGTGGCTTGGCCTTTTCGGCGTAGGTCTCGCGTAATCTCCGTAGAATGTCGTCAAACGTGTCAGGGAATTTGGTAATGATTTCGCCAATAGCTCGTGCGGTTGCCCTTCTGAGTGGCTTGTCGAGAGAGTCCAGATAAGGCAGCATCTGTACGCCAGCATCTGGTTTAAGTTCTAGGTCGTTTTCGTCCCAGATTGTTCGGGCGAGCTCAGCGTTCTCAGACTCATCGTCGTGACAAGCGATGAAGATTTCTTCACTGAACGTCAGGTCGTTCATGTCGAGTTCAGCGTCAATGGCTTGTAAAACCGCGGTTCGGACGCCAGTCTCCGGCACGATGGTACCACGCAGCAAGGCGCCCAGCTCATCATTGGTAATGTTCGGGGCCAGTCCGCTAGCGAGATTGGTTACGCAATCCTTGATTATCTTGTAATGCTGCTGGTATTTCTGCATGGACCATACCAGAATCTCCAGCAAGGCCTTGCGGGGGAGACGAGGGTCAGTGCCTTTCGGATATGTTAGCAAAGTATCAGTGTTTGTGCTTTGAGAACTCACAGGAGTTGGTGTGGAAAGTCAACACTTCGATAGCCAGGATCAGCTGCTCGTCAGCTTCTTCGGGCGCAGACTTGCCAATACCACCCTTTTCTAGTACAAGGAAAAGCAGAGGGAAGCAGTACGCCAAGGATACTGCATCGAGCGGCCTCTGTTCGCTCAAGAACCGGAGACGGTAGAGGACGCGTGTTACCAGATCTAAGATTATCAGTAAGGTCCAAAGCTGAACTATCGGTCGAATTGTACTTACCACCAAGATCCTCGTCTTCATACTCGCTAGCAAGCTGTATAGAACCGATCGTTCGCAGTACTGCTACACCAATAAATGGTCGCATCATGCCTAGACGGTTGGATACGCGCTCGGAGCACGAGATCAAAGCAGTCGCTGGAAGGTCTCCCAGCAGAAGACCAGCACCAGCACGAATGGCTTGGATCAAGAGATCCACGGCAGGTCCCATCCATTGCTCCGCCTCTGTCGGAGGTCCAGTAGCGAGACTCCGGATGATACCCACACCTCGCCTCATCCTGTGCTCTGTGCCAGTCACTTCTTTCCTGATAGCGGACTCTTTAGCCAGCTGGGCGTTGACCTTGGCCTGGTCGTCTGCGCTCAGCTTCTTGGCTTGGCCCTTCTTTTGTGCAAGCTGTGCTCGTAGCTCTTCTTCCCACTTCAGAGTATCGTAGTCCTTCGTGTTCTTGTCGATTACCACAGGTGCTTTCTTCGAAAGGACGTCGATATATGCTGTGCCCTCTGGTGTACGGAAGATGGCTGCTTCGGTCGGTCCTACAGATTCCATCTGCTTTGGGTCGAGGTCTTCACTGAACTGCTTGACCACTGCCGGCAGAGCTGCCTCTGGAGCCACGAAAGCCATGTCGGTATAAGCGCTGTAGGCTGCTGTATCAATGGCGGGCAGTTTCTCATTGTCTTTGTTCTGTGTCGAACATTAGCGATAGTTGATCGAAAAGATGAATGATTGAGCAATAATACCTCAGTTGCTTCGTTGATAGTGCTCACAAAGTCTTGCAAGTTATCCCGAACGACTTGGCCGGGATCTACACCCATGCGAAGGCATAGGTCAATCCAAGACACTCTTGGCATGATCTCTTTTCTTGCCAATACAACGAGACGCATGGCCTGCTTTTGTAGAGCCACAGTATCCACACTTGCGTTCTCTTTCTTCACTGTCTCAGCAGGCAGACATGTGCAGCTCAATACAGCACCAAGCTCAGCTGAACCTGCTTTGGATGCGAACGCGGCGCTCTCCTTGTCTTCTTGTTCACTTGACCTGTACCACGACCACAATCCATCTATTATGATATTGCTGATCTTCTCGGGCGAGGTTTGGAGATATGCTTGTGTCAAAGCTTGTTTGGCAGCCGCCTTCGCCTTGGCGGAGACGCTGGGAGCGACGACGAGGAAGATGAACGCCTGTGCCCATGCATCTGCGACTTCTTTTGAAGCTTGTGTAACGTCTGGCGCAATGGCCTTCAAGGCGCGTAGTGCGATGGAAACGTCCTCTTCTGAGGACAGTTTCGAATAGACTTTGGGGTTGAGGAGGATGGAAGGCTTTGGTTGGGTGGCGAGCGATTGCGAGGTGACATCAGATTTCTTATAGATGGATCCCAGCTTCTCGTCCTTCATGTTTTGTACTCTATCGATAAGAAGCGCAACAGTGTAGTGTCCTACTGTGACCAATCCACTTTGGGTCGCAGGCAGTGGGTTTGCATTTACTTCCTGCCAAATCTCAATGAGCTTCGGCAGAGTTGTTTGGCAGAACGCAAGTACGTCGGGTTGAGCTTGCTGTTCATCGGAGAGATTCCACCAGAGGTCTGAGGCGCGGATTGCCCAAAGCTTCTTGACGGGTACGCGTTTATCGGCCATGCCCTTGATGAAGGCATCTGAGACGGCCTTGTCAAGAGCAACTCCGTTCGCCAAGCCAAAATTCAGGTGGGTTGTTATTGCGGACACTTCGGCTACGACAGCTGGCTCACTCGGCTCCTTCAAGGCTACTGGAGCGATACCTGCTGGGATTTTCTTTGCCAGGGCTATTGACGCTGGTAGCGCTGAGAGCATCTGAGCATGAAGGACCTTCTGGTCAGCACCGGAAACTTTGCCTTGCTTCAAAGGAGTAAGCACTTCGTCTGCGACCTTGTCAATCTTCGCATCATCTTTTGATCGCGAAGCCAACGCTTTGAAGGTTCGCAGAGCGCCTGCGCGAATGGCAGCATTGCTCGATTTGACATTGGAAAGCAACGGCTTCAGCATATTTCCTAGCAGAATATCGGAGAGATCCATAGACTCGGGGAGGGCCAAGAACATGGGTGAGACGATGTCGTTTAGTACTACTTCAGGCGCCCTCAGCAAGGCCTTTTCGATTGGTGGTATGACATCCTTTCGCAGCTCTTCCAGAGTGGGGAAGCTGTCGAAGAAGTCGTGTAACGCATTGGAGATATGGTCCGGCAGCTGGCTCCTTGATCCGACGATCTCTCGCGTGTAGTAGGTGTAGTAGTCTTGTTTCCGGGCTTCGAGGAGCGGCTTGACGGTCGGTAGACGGGATGAGACGCCAGCGATGACGCCGAGGAAGACAGCATTTCCAGCTGTAGACGCGCTGCCCTTTGCGGTGAGGTTCGTGACGAGTTTGTCGAGGGCGTCATTGCCAATTGCCTCGGAGCGGAAGATGGCGCGCAGGGCCCGGCGCGTCGAAACGAGGGCCGCTATGGAGAGGCGGCCAGCTCGCCGGTCGCCCCCAGCGCTCACGCACGTCTCGAGTACGCGCGCATTTGCCAGCGCCACATCCAGGCCGAGCTTGGCCCACCGTTCAGGCGACTTTGCAAACTGCAGCAGCAGCACGGAACACCAGTCGTTGAGCACAAAGGCATTGGCGTGCGCGATGGCCTTCTTGGAGCATTCCTGCGTCAAGAATTTGACAACCGGCGGCAGCACCTTGTCGCCATGGGGTCCGTTTACCAGCGACTTGAGGACGCCCTCGACCGCGCGGCGTGATTCGCGGTCGTCGTAAAGCGGATATGTTTCGAAGAGGAGTTCGAGGAGCGCTTGCAGGTCGGCAGTGACGAGGGCTATAGCAAGATTGTTGAGTCAGCCAGCGTTCGCTTCCACGTGCAGTCCCCAGAGACACTCACAGTCGTCTGCGACCTTGGTCTGCAGCCCCGAGAGCTCGTTGACTCGGCGCTTGGTGGAGCTCGTTATGAGCTTCGGCCGCAGCTCGTCGCGGTGGATTGCCCGCGACTCAGCGTCCCCATTCACAGCCATGTCGTCCAGTCCACATGTGAAGGCGGGTGCGGGGTGTTGGCGGGGTTGCGTGTCGGCGTCGATATCGCGAAATGATGCGCCAAGAGTTCTCGTTTATTTGCTAGGGCAATGACATCGCCTCGCTCCTGCCTCCACAAGGTGTGGAGCGCCCTTCCACCACCAAACCCACTGGCCTGCGCCCTTGACCACCACCGACCGCCCCTCTTGGAACAGTTGCGCCCTATGCGTCCAATAACCTACGACAACTCGCCCAATCTTGATCTCGCCCGGGATCAAGCCCCGATATACTCTATACGGAAGCCCGCCTGAGACCCCTGCACCTCACATTACCACCACTCAACCAGACTAAGAGTTTTTGCCATGGCGAAGAAAAAGAAGCCCGCCGGCAACCCCGCCCGTGGATTTGCAACAACGTCCGTCGCAAGTAAGCCAAAGCCTGAAAGAATTTCCCCAGGCGTCCCAGCCAAGGTAGTCGCCCCGGTGCCATCAAAGGAAGCCGCGGCTGCACCAGAGCCCACGGAGGCGCCCCAGACCCCCCAGCAAACCGAGGCGGTCAAGCCAGAAGTCGCGCCCACTCCAGAGGAACTCGAAGCCCAACTAGAGCGTGATGAACTCCAGCTGCTTGTTGAGAAGCATGCGCCCAAGGTCCGCCGCGAATCTAGTCGACATATCTCAAAGTTCCAGACAGATCGTAGGCTCCTCCGTGGCCAGTCGCACGCCATGACTGTTCACGACTGGCTTCCCAGCGAAATCCTTGACAGCATTATCCTCCTGGCCCAGGCCGAGTCGAATGACTCAAACAGGAGACAAGGGCAACAGTCCCTGCTTAAGACCCTGACTGAAGAGGATGCCATGTCTAAGCTTTGGACCCTTGATCTTACCCTGCGTGAGCTAGGCTTTTCGCAAGACCAAATTCAGCCTGTTCTGAGATGGCTGTGTGCCAACGCTGCTGGTATCGATGCATCCTCTGGTGTATGGGGGCTTCAAGAAGCGCTGGAATGGCTTGCTTTGGACCAGTGCGAGGATCACTCCTTTTCGTACGAAGAATCGCAGCCTAAGCGTTCAACACTTGAAGATATTGACACTTCTCGGCCAACCACACCGCCGCCCCAGCCATCAGCGAACGGAGCAACCGCAACTGGACTCTCACCTTCCGCAGCGGCTCTCAATGCCTCGGTACCGGCGAATTCTGATGACTCTAACATTGACGTTAGTGACCTTGATAGCGACCTCGAACTCGATGAGCTCATTCCAGCATATCTGAAGATCAAGGGCAAACTATTCGAAATTGATCCTCAGCTAGTCGATGCCCCTGCACGGAAGTCGCAAAAAGGTGCAAAATCTAAGAAGTTGGCGCCTACGCCACCTCAGACTCCGGCTGTTCGGAAGTTGCTTTCTCAGTTGCAACAACTAACCTCCGATGCCCTGTTTGACGAAGACCAAGCTGAAGCACAATGGCCCGCGAAGCGTAACCAGATTGCACAAAGTCAAGCCGAAAAGAGGCAACGTCAGGACGCACAGCCCAGTGATTCGCCCGTGCAGACCATAGACACCTCCCTCGACATTCCCGTGTCGGCTAAGGCTGAAGTAACTGCCGCATCGTCAAAACCTCCAAGCGAGCACGAAGGCGAAGAGGATGCTGATCTGCTCGGAGGCATGTTTTCCGCAGTGCCTGACGCAACGCCTGCCCCAGAGAGTACATCCAATGGTTCAAGTGCTGACAATATAACCTTGCGCGACTTTGGCAAGATGAGCGGAATGTCCCCCCGCAAAGTACTCGAAGAGGCAGTTCGATCAAGGTAGGTCATTCGACTACTTCTTCCGACATTCACTAACAGGTCCAGGGATGCTGGCGCACGCTTGACTTACAAAATGATCTCGCCTACTACGTATACTTGCCGGCACTCGCTGACGATCTTCTGGTCTAAGGAACAAGACTTCGAGTACGACACGGAAATTTCCGGTGTTATTTGTACTCCGTACAGGAAGCAAGTCACGCTGGCAGCGAACGAAATTGCTGCTGTATCCGTTGAGCAGAGTGAAAACTTCATCTCGGTCGCGGCCCTCTTCTCAATCTCTGCTTCTCTAATAAAAGAGGAAAAGGTATACCTGCGCCTTCCATCCAACTGGAGAGAGGTTTACAGGGAGTTCTTGGAGCGGCGAAAGACACGCCTAGACGCAGCAGATCGTGACGCTGTCAAGCACTATCGCTCAATCATTGAAGATCAGATCGAGAACGAAGAGTCGGACGGTGTCGTGCTTACGAATCGCTTCAAGGCGCGCAACCAGGCAGCGACAAGCTCTAGCGCATCTAATTCTGGCTATAGCACACCGGTACGGCACTACGACGGTCTAAGAGAGCAATGGTTCGCCAAAGCATCAACTCCATCATACCAGCGCATGCTCGTTGGTCGAATGAACCTCCCAGTCTTCAACTTCAGAGATGAGATTCTATCCACTGTGGACAAGAACCAGGTTACCATAATCTGCGGTGAGACTGGCTGCGGAAAGAGTACGCAAATTCCCGCCTTCGTCCTCGAGCACGAGCTATCTCAAGGCAAGGCATGCAAAGTCTACTGCACCGAGCCCCGACGTATCTCGGCGATTTCGCTTGCCCAACGTGTAAGCGAAGAACTAGGCGAAGGGCCCAAAGATCTAGGATCCATACGTTCACTTGTCGGATACGCAATTCGGCTCGAGTCAAAGACTTCCTCCCAGACTCGCTTGGTGTACGCGACGGTGGGTGTGGTATTACGAATGCTAGAGTCATCTGGGGGCTTACAAGAAGTCACACATCTGGTCATTGATGAGGTTCACGAAAGATCCATCGACACGGATTTCCTTCTGGTCATACTTCGGTCACTCATGGAACGCCGACCTGAACTAAAGGTCATACTAATGAGTGCCACGGTAGATGCCGCACGCTTCTCAAGGTACCTGAACGACGCACCGATCCTGACAGTACCAGGTCGCACCTTCCCGGTTCAGACTCGATACCTGGAGAATGCGGTCGAGTTGACTCATTACGCTGGAGCATCCGACGCGACCAAAGCTGCCGCTACGAGCGACAACGACGAGGATGACGGAATTACGAGCGATAAATCCGGTATTCCCAACAAGCTTCCAGGTTACAGCCAACTAACACGCGATGTGCTCTCTAACTACGACGAGTATGCCATTGACTACGACCTGATCACACGACTGATCGAGACTGTCGCGTTTGATCCGCAGCTGAGTCGCTTTAGCAGCGCTATCTTAGTCTTCCTCCCAGGACTTGCTGAGATTCGTCAGCTCAACGATATACTGGCTAGCCATCCTTCTTTCAAGGCTGACTGGTATGTGTACCCGCTACACTCCACCATTTCAAGTGAGGATCAGCAAGCTGCGTTCCTTGTTCCACCCCCGGGCGTACGCAAGATCGTGCTCGCTACCAACATCGCCGAAACCGGAGTCACGATCCCGGATATTACCTGTGTTGTCGACACCGGTAAGCACAAGGAGATGAGATTCGACGAGCGCAGACAGCTATCACGTCTGACTCAGTCCTTCATCTCGAGAGCGAACGCGAAGCAACGCCGCGGTCGTGCCGGCCGTGTACAAGAGGGCCTGTGCTTCCACCTCTTCACAAAATATCGTCACGACAGCCTTATGGCAGAGCAGCAAACCCCTGAGATGCTCAGACTTTCGCTCCAAGATTTGGTCATGCGCGTAAAGATTTGCAAGCTTGGTGATATCGAAGCCACCCTTGCTCAGGCACTCGACCCACCCTCCTCCAGGAACATCCGTCGCGCTATCGATGCACTTGTAGAAGTCGACGCGTTGACGCCAAGTGAAGAACTCACACCTCTTGGTCGTCAGATCGCGAAGCTTCCGTTGGACGCACACTTGGGCAAGCTTGTTCTGCTTGCAAGTACGTTTGCGTGTGTTGATGTTGCTATCACCATTGCTGCCATTGTCTCTTCAAAATCCCCGTTCTTGTCACCATTTCAACAAAAGCAACGAGCTGACATCGCTCGTCTTGCGTTCAAGAAGGGCGACTCCGACCTTCTCACAACTTACAACGCCTACAGGGCTTGGAAAGCAGTATGCACTACTCCGGGACGGTCTGAGATGCAGTTCTGCCACAAGAACTTCCTCAGTCCGCAAAACTTGGGTAACATCGAGGATCTCAAAGCGCAGCTCTTCTCCTCATTGGTTGAGGCCGGGTTCATACAACTCACGCCCGACGAGCGTCGCGCGATAGGCCGCTACCGCAATACGACACGCCACCGTGTCTTCGTCGAGGTGCCAGCACAATACGACATCCACACCGACAACGATGTTCTAGTCAACTCAGTCATCGCCACAGCATTCTACCCCAAGATCCTTACCCGCGAAGGCAAGGGCTGGCGAAACATCTCCAACAACCAAACCGTCAGCCTAGGACCAACCTCCGTCAACAAAGGCTCGCGAACAGCCGACTTCCTATCCTACTACAACATCATGCAATCCAGCAACAAGTTCTACAACGCGCACTCGACCTCAATCGCCTACCCACTTCCCATGGTACTCATGGTCGCTGCCGATATGGACTTCAAGCTCCATGCAGGCGTGATCAGTCTACCCGGCAATGTCATCCGCTTCGCAGTTCGTGAATGGCGGGCTGCTGTCGCGCTGAAGGTGCTGAGACGCCGTATCAAGGAGATACTGGCGAATAGCTGGAAGAACCCTGCGCGTCAGCTGAGCGATCGCGAGAAGGAGTGGCTCGGCTTGTTCTATAGGATGTTTGAAGAGCGGTTTGAGAAGGACGAGAGGATTAGGGAGAGGGCTGGTGGGAAGGCGAAGTGAGGTGTTGAGTTCAGTTGGGACATAGTAGATGGATTACTTGTAGATGTGGATTGCGTTGGTGTTGTATGTGTTGGTGCTAGGCTATTGCTTGCATCACTATGACATATGGTTACAACGAATACAAGATCTATAAATACCACGAGCAATATGCACCGCGCAATTCACGAAGTTGTCATAAGTCGAAAACGCAGTCACCACGGTTAACGTTGAGATGTGCGAGAAGACAAGGTACAAAAATCTAGCTACAGTAACAGCGGCTGGACTATACAAGAGGTCTATTTAAAGAGACCAAGGTTTGACAAGACGACTATTGAAGAAGACGTTACCTGCCATTCTATACACCCTTATTACGGTGAAATGTTGATGCAGAGCAGAGCAACAAAACGTAGTCAGGTAACTCTAAATAGTAATCTCAATGTAGGTGTATTTTCCAAACACCTTTTATTCGCCGTAATGCAGCAGTAGGAACTCTCTATACATCCTTATATCTAAGCCGATTGAAGTTGTCAGTCCTCCTTTTCTTTCTCTCTTCTACCCGCCGTATAGATATGACATCTCCGAGTAAAAGCCAAATGGTCCCCCATGTAACAGGCGCTGCTGCATACTCCGCTGTATTGCGGAGGAGCGTTTTAAAGATCTCTCCACAGCCCGGATAAAAATCTTGTTCGTACATCTATCGCAAAAATGAAACCATGCCTGGGGGCCCAGAGTGTCGCTTTGATTACATGGAATAGCCGCTCCAAGTCTGCATCCATGGCGCTCAAACAGCAGTTGTGGGCTTGGAGTAGTACCGTGTCGTACGGTGGGTTATAGATAGCCATCGATCCGCGGGATTGCAGTTCGACTGCATTGCCCAAGCGGCATTCGTGGGGGTTGTGTACGTTGGCGTTACACACTGGGTTGTTCACATTCATCGAGCCGCGCGAATGTAATCTCTTTAGCGCGTCATCTGTGAAAACTTGGTGCAGAGGCTGTGACCGGAGTGCTTCGCGGCGAAACAGACAGCTAGTGTGGTAGACGGCAGGGAGTCTGGGTAGACGTATTGTTGTGCGAGGAGCGGTGAACACTGAGGCATCGATGAAATCGTTTATTTTGCAGGGGGAAGGTGCATGTAGATGCAGTACCAGTTCATCTTCACGCTGCGCCATGTCTTCCTCGAGAGTGTAGTTGATGATCATGACTTGGAGCTCTGGTGCGAGATCGGGGAAGCAGGTGAAGGTAGTTGGGGTGGTCATTTTTGCTCGTTGTGATTTCCTCTTTTGTGTAGATTGGGTAGTGGTTTATGTGTAGTATGGGTGTGGTTTATGTGTGGTTTGTTTGTGCGTCGATCGTGGATGTTAAGAGGTGTGCAGGAACAAGAGACGAAAATTTCCTTATATACCCTTTTGATGCCTTAAGCTTAGCCCGAAGCACATCCAGGCACTACTTCTTGAAATCATTGATCATTACTATGCCATGGTTGTGGTTGGCCGTAAAGTTGAGTCGCTACCGCGTTTCCACACCCTTTCACTCATGTAGGAGCCCGTGATAATCTCAGCAAGTTTCGGAACTTATCTACCAAAACAAAGCATCCTTAGTTAAGACTGTCGCATATAGAAGTGACATGCCGCAATCCAAACATTGTGCGAGTAACCCTCGACCCACCTCATCAGCTCGTACCGCGATGACGCAGAGCAACGAGCCACTCATAAGTTCCGCTATACATGAATTCCTCTATATACATAAGGGTACTCTCGAATGAAGTGGCCACAGAATTTCAGTATCCGCGCTAGCGGCCAACCACTCAAAGCGACCACTTCAAACCATCCCTAGCCACAGCAACCTCTCCCTCCTTCGGAAAGACAACATCACCCTTCCTCGATAACGAACCCATATTCCCCTCATTGCCGCCCAAAAACTCCAAAGGAATGAAGAAATGCTTCTTCACCAATTCTTTGACATCGTCTCCACGAGTCAATGATAAGCTCGCCAGATCAATCGAGCAGACCCACAGATGATGGTCAAGAAACACAATACTATGCTCGAATGTACCCAGAAAATGCTTGATAATAGCGGAAGAAAGAAGGAGAGTGGGTTCTGTACTTGCGCCTTCGCTTTGAGATTCGATGGCGTCAGCCCGCCAGACTGCGAGACGTTCCGTTGCTTTTGAACCGAGTTTATGCGCGAACTCGGCGACGAGATTGGAACCTGAAATGTCGGTAGCAAGGGCCTTGAGGGTGAGATCGGTTCCAGTGAGGACTGTTGTGCCGATGTCGATTTTGCGCGGAGGACCCGTGGTAGCTAGTTCGTCTAGCGTCTCCCAGCTAAATCGGCGGATAGTCTCATCCACGACCAGAATGAGTGTATCTGGTATTCGGATGGACGACATCCACTTCCATATAGATCTAGGCGAAGATTCTAGAACCTTCGTTTGCTGAAAGCCGTTGTTGACGCTTCGTACCCATAATTGGTCAGCGGTGGCAGTCGAGATGAGAAGCCTGTCACCCGCTTCGTTCAGTAGGAGCTGTTGGGCTGGCTCTTCGAAGCGAGTTTTCATCAGCTTCTCGGTCACTGTCAGTTGGTCGTCCTGCCCGCCCTCCAATGCATAAGCCATAACCGTGTTGCTCGCATCCTGAGTGACGACAACGTCGCCAGCACTGACTGCAATTACTTTCACAAAGATATCCTGTTGGTGAGAGTACGCCACACTTTGAAGCTCTCCTGAACGTCCGGAGTAGAAGCTCACTGAGCCATCGTCTTTGCCTACAAGAATGACATCGCGAGTTGGGTGAACACAGGTAGCTGTGATTGGCACAATATCCTCTTCCCCTTCACTTACTACCGTCGCTGGCAAAGTCACGGATTCGCTGATGCTAGAGTCTTCTTCGCCAGCCTTGCGAATGAGGACTGCAGGCTCCCATACTTTCGTTTTGCGATCGCGCAGCTCAATGATGCGGGTTCCACACGCGGTGAACGACAAGGCTTTTCCTAGGGTCTCGCGAGTATTGATATGGCATAGTAAGGTGAGAGTTTCGAAGTCCCACAGTCCGAGCAAACCCCAGCTCGACCCTGTTGCAAGCGTGCGCCCGTCGGGCGAACAAGCCATGTAGTGACAGTCTTGCTGGACAGTCTTGATGGCTCGTTGATTCCAGGTCTCGTATAGCACCATGTCCCCATTCTGGAAAGTGACTACTACCAATTCAACAGCGGGGTTGGAGTTGAAGCAAACTCGATGTGGGGAGATTTTACTGATCGAGGAAGAGCCAGCTTCTCCACCGAAAGCTCCCATCAACCTATCATTATCCAAGCTCCAAAGAAGTACGGCTTTACCACGATAGGCAAATGCTACCATCTTGCAGTCTGGAGAAACAGCAACATCTAGTGGTGCTTGCCGACTAGGGAAGGACTGGTCACGTAGTGTGCTTCCATCTTCGCAGACTAGTGTAATGACATGGCTGCTTCTTGTCGCTATCATCAGAAAGCTATCATCGGGCGCGAACTGAAACAGAACAGGGCTATCTTTCATGTTGTAGTTCCATACTAGCGTCTCGCTGTTGAGATCCCAAAGACGAACCATGTGGGTACCTGCGGAAGCGAGTCGATGACTGTTGTCGAAGCGCAGAACTTTCGCTGGTTCACCGTGGTTGAATGACATCCTCTCTTGGCAAGTACCCTGCCAGTAGAGAAAGATGTGTCCAGACTTAGTGCCAATAGCAAACGCATGGTCACCAGCAGCCACAGACATTGCGCGGTCCTGCCGGAAATCGATGTAGGATATAGCGTCCTCCCAGGCACTCTTTCCTACCCCAGCAATGGTCAGGCCACTATGAGAATCGACAAATTGCTGGTGGATTGCAGAGTCCCGCGGGCATAACGGTGTTACCAGATAGTATATGGAGTCAGGGTAGTCCAGAAGATTACGTCCAAACTTAGCAGCGAGTCGCACCAAGTCTGTGGCCCATTGGTTGACGTAGCGATATGCTTCACCAAGCGGCGGTGTATGCTTTGCCCGACGGCCCAAATATCGTTGCAAATTCTTGGCTGTCCTTGTCAAATAGTAAAGGTTCTTCTTCGTCTTCGCGATAAACTCGATCCACGTCAAGACGTTGGATCTCAGGAACTTCTCAAGTGCCAGAAACAGAACAGTATCGGAAGATGAAGCCATAGCCAGATGTTCGGAGAATGAGACACATGCGTATTCGGCTATCGGACTCTTGGCGCCCCGTGAGATATTAACGACTGTCCTGTTACGGGGCGACCGCATCTCTTCCCCACATAGATAGTTGAGGCAAGTAAGCGCGATACGTCTGTTTCCGTCTTCCTTTGAAATGGCAAACTCGGAGTCCAAGGAACCATCAGTGAGGAATGTACGTGTAGTCATATGCATAACTTGCACGTAGCCAGTTTTGTCGACGTGGAGTAGCTGGCCGCAAAGACCTTGAACGGACCTTTCTAGACTTTTCACGCTCATACCCTCGTCTATCTTGATGGCATTGGTGAGTTCGGAAGTATGTAGAGGTCGTACCGAACAAGTGGCCCAAGCAAGCAGGGTTTTGGCGAGTTTTGTTTCACGCACGCTTCGCGACATTTCGCTCAGAATACGTTCGTACAGAAGGCTCATCTCTATGGGTAGCTCTTCGATAACCTCTTCAACTTGTTCTTCGCTGTAGACTGACTGAAGCTCTTGCAATACTAGACGTGCCCACAGGAAGCAGCCTGCTGATTTAGTCACTAGCTTCTCTACCAGATGCCTCTTATCCGCTTCTTCTTCGACGGGAAGCTGGTCCATGTTTTGTTCGAAGAACAGTCTGATATCGCGCGTTGTATCTTCTACTGGGATGGTATCAGTCACCCCTCGACGACCTAAGCGGGCGAATTGTCGTTCGAAATCAGGCCAAGGGCCTCTACTGGTGATCAGTATCTGGAGATCGTATCTGCATTCTATCCGCGAGAGCAAAGGGAATAGTTTCATTGGTTCGATGCATTCGTCCAAAGCATCGATGACCCAATATTGCGGTCTTCCAAGATTGAGTTTGAACACAGACCCGACGAACAGTTTTCTCCATACAACCCTCTCGTCATCTTTATCGAAGGCGAGACTGTGCTCTTGCAGATTGTACAGCTCCTTGCGAACTATGGGATGGATGAGAGCCATCTGAAGGGCCATAGATCGTAGCATCGCACTCAAAGTGTTTCGTCCTTTCTGTCCATGTTTGAAGAAGTAGTAGCTGCAGTCCCGACCTTCGGCTTGGAGTTCGGTGATGACATGACCGGCTAGAACAGTCTTGCCGGTTGCTGGTTGGGCGGAAATCCAATACAGAGGCACCGATGGCGAAGGCGTTCCAAACCATGACTGAAAGCCCTCGCGCTTCTGGATCCAAGAGCACGACCCCGATATTTGGTGGTCCTGCTCATTGTTGAGCTCGTCAACAGGCCTGTCCATTACATCGAGGTAAGTCTGTAGAGCCGACATTTGAGCACGCTCTTCGTCATCATTCCTCGCTAATGTATCGCCAAGTATGTCTTCAACGATACTTGCTATAGCGTTCTTCACTTTAATGTAGTTCGAGTCGTACACGTTGTCGAATTTGCACACCGTACGGTGGTCGGCGTTGAGTGGCTGTATGCGTTCATGCTTGAGACCGATAGAAGCAGAGTCTTTCTCGACGATCAATGAGGACTGAACCCCAAGGTTGAGTTTGAGGGTCTCGTAGAAAGAGAGGAGACGGACTTCGTCCGCGTAATGCCTGAAATCATCGTTGATGATGTCAAGCCCGAGAGAGTTTTTCTCAAGGTCGGCAAGGAACGGCTTTGTGTTGAACATACCAGCGGCTCGGAGCATGTTACTAAGCACCGATGCTAGTCCAGCACCTCGATGTGGTGTCGCGAGGAAGATGAGGCATTGGACGCGAGCAGCAAGCGCCTGAGTCGCGGCATCCCTTCGGGCAAGTATGTAGGTCTTCTTGATCACTATAAGTGGATTAAATCAGCTGGGTGCTCACAAGTGGCCAGATCGGCTCATCGAAGGCTCTGTTTACCTAAGCCACCCATACTATGTCCGATGAGTATTATAGGTAGGTCCTCCTGTGTCCTCAGATATGGATTGGTAGACATCTCCCCTAAAAGGTCTTTCCCGAAATCGTGGACGCTCAACATGCTCTCTTTGCGCTCGCCCCAGTCGCTGTTGTAGCCGAAGGTATGAATGCGCACATGTTGCAGATCTGGTTCTTGTGGTAGCCATGCTTGTGGCCAGAAGTTATCGTCGTCTTCGTTCTTGGTCCAAGTCTTCACAGACCCACCACGCAGGCCGTGAACGAATATCAGATCGATGAGCGGCTCCTGCGGCTCGTGGAGAAGAGTAAGTCCGTAAGGACCGAATGAGTTGGCTGGTAACGTCGTACCATCGGGAGATTTCGTGCGCGTCAACAGACTAAAGGATCTTCGAACAGAATAGCTGTTCCTGTTGGTGAGTCGTGACAAGGCTGTACTCGAGCGACGCCTGTCATTCGTTTGGGGGCCGTCTTGCGGGGTAGCCTATAAGCGAGTCAGTCTTTACTAACAACAGCGAAGGTACTTAGACATCATACATAGTCCGCCATCTTCCATATTCCACGCGCAGGAGTTGTGAAGTGAGCGCTTACTGTGGGAAGATGAAGCGCGAAGGCTGAACATTCGTGGACACGTGCGAGCGGCACGTCGCGTACTCCAGTGATTGCGGCAGTGGCAAGACGCACTCCATCGGGTGTACCGCCCGCGATGGCGCCAAATGATTGGCCTCCGATAAATGCACTCACCCGTCAGATGCAGTCATGCATTCCAAATCCTGATGAAATGTTCAGCCTTGGAGGCACAGCGAACCCCGCAGTTGCAGCGCGACGGCCAGTATATGAACTGGGCCGCCTGTCCTAGCATACGTTATCGTAGCTCCAAAGTTCTGTCAACAATATGGCGTGGGAAGACGACGATTTCACACAGGCTGTCCTGAAGGATGAGGACAAGTATGAAGGGAAAGACCTTGATGCTAACGTCGCTGCGGGTAAATTCCATCCGCCAACCAGCGTAACCCCTCATCGTGATACTGTACTGACCAAATTTTCAGTCCTTCCAGAAGGCGCAGAGATAGAATGGGTCTGCACACATGGGGCTACACATTGGTCCGTGTCGACTAAAATCGATACGATAGTCGATGGGAATCCAACTTCCTTCTTCCTGAAGGAATATCGAGACGCGAATGCAAAAGGCATGGTCAGAGCTGAGTATGAGTCCACGGTCGCTTTGTACGAAATGGCTCCTCAAAACGTGCCGCGTCCGTTGGGCTACGGGTCGTTCGCTTCAGATCCAGAGAGATTCTTCTATATTCAAGCATTCTGCGACATGAACGACGAGCTGCCTGACGTCGATGAATTTGTCGCTGTATTAGCGAAGATACACCAGAAAAAGTCGCCAACTGGAAAGTTCGGATTCCACGTTACCAGTGCGTATTTCCGAGGCGGATCGCATCCAGAGTAAAAGCGCTGACCTGCGATACAGCGTACCAAGGGAACACTCCCAACCACAACGAATGGTGTGACACCTGGGAAGAATACTTCACTCGCAGTCTGACTTCCATAATCAATTTGGAGCGAGAGATCCAAGGCGCAGACCCAGAAATGGATGCGCTATCCTCAGATACTCTGAAGAAAGTAGTCCCTCGACTCCTTCGGCCGCTTGAGACCGGAGGCAACAAGATCGAACCAGTATTGCTGCACGCTGACTTGTGGCACGGTAATGTCGGCATAGACAACGAAACGGATGAGCCGATTCTGTACGACGCTGGAAGCTTCTATGGGCACAATGAATACGAAGCAAACCCGTGGCGTGCGACACGCTACCAGTTCAATCGGACTCATTTGCGCGCATACCATAAGCTTGTACCTGTCTCAAAGCCAGCGGAAGACCACGACGATAGAAACGCCCTCTACGCGCTGTAAGGATGGTCCGTAATCTTGCAGTTGCAGATGCTAACGAGTCAGTCGAAATGATCTCCAGGTTTCATGTTGCTGGAAGCAGACGAAAATTACTCGACAATTGTAAGTCATGCCAGCCACGCTGAGATACTGAGCGTTGACTGACCGAACAAAGAGCGATTGAGTCGATGCGGCGCCTGGTCGCGAAATACCCGGACGGGTATGAAGGTTATGTTACCGCGAACGAGGCAGAGCGTAAGCGCGATTCCGGAAAGTTCGCCGATGATGCGTAGAAGGGGTCGTCATCTCACTTTTCCATAGTTTGGTGCGCTGTCTCTTGCGTGCATGATGTGCCTCGCTCACGTGCTTGCCGTTGATTGCGCCATGTCATACCTCTTAATCGAATAAACATTGTTGCGATGACGCTCAATATGCCGGAGGCTGCAGCCAATGCCGTGAAGAACCAGCCCTTGCCCATGACATCTAGCAGAGGCTGCATGGCGGCGACTGCTGCTGCTGATAAGGCGCACCGAGTAATGTTACCTGCTGCAGCGGCAGTGCTTGTGTTCTGCGGGGATATGTCCACGATCAGAGTGTTGTGCGTCTGGAAACTTGTCAATACTGCTACCAGTCATACAGTGTGGCAACACTGACCTGACAGATGCATGTAGCAAGAAATCCATGCAGAAATAGGAATATCAATGGAACGCTAATATGCTGTAAGCTCGTCAGTTTCTCGGAAATGTAGGCAGTGTACACGGCTTACAATTTCTTTGCGCAAAACCCATCCATACCCCGCAATGACTGCAGTAGATGTAGGGATTAGGAACCACCATAACCTCGAGCGCGCTTTCTCGATAGGGAATTTGGCTAGATCGTCGCCAACGACCTTGTCAACGATAATGTTGTTCGCTTTCGCCGTCAGACGGTAGTTGTAGTCCATCAGCTTGCCGTTGACGTAACCGCCGAGGATGACCCCCGTCCCGATCGAAAAGTAGCATAGCCCGACTTGAAGCTCATCGAGACCGTGAACCTCCGTGAAGATGGCCGGGATAGAGGCTTGGATGCAGTAGTAAGCGGCGTAGTAGACAGCACTGATCGAAAGAACCGCAGCGGTGTCTCGGTGAAAACAGACCAGCAGAGCTTTGAAGGGGTTGGGTATGAGACTTCTCTTCTTCCAATCTCGTTGTTCGTCGGGTGCTACCAGCTGTCGCTGTCGGCTTGACTGCAAAAAAGGTCTGTTCCATTTGGGTGCCGCAATGCTGCCGTTTCCCACAACGTTGCGCCCAGTCTCAGGGAAGACAATGCCTAGAATCACCAAAAAGGTGGCTCCAACAATGACTAACAACCAGAACACCCATCGATAGCCAGTCCTTGATGCCATTACACCGCCAACTAGAGGACCGATGCTTGGACCGAGGTTTGTCGCGACCATGGCAGGTCCTAACATGCTTCCTCGGGTGGCTGGCGTCGCCACGTCGGCAATGACTCCGTACCCGATGGCTATTGTTGCGGAGCAGCCGAAGCTCTGGAGACCACGGAGGACCATGAGAGTAGCATAGTTCTGGTGAAGCGCGAGGCCAAGATTGGCGCAGACGTATATAGCGAAAGTGATGAGGTACACAGGTCGTCGTCCGAGGTGGTCAGCCAAGTCTCCACAGAAGGCTGGCGCAATTGCTTGAATGATGAGGTATGTCGTGATGGTAAGATTGATCAGTCTGGTACTGACGCCCACAGCGTGTTGAAGTTCCTCAAGGCATGGGAAATATATGTTGGCTGTAAAAGGAGAAAAGAACATGCTGCACCCGATCAACCATGTGATCATGCGCCGCTCAGCTTTTGTGAGTACCGTATACGGAATAGCTGTTTCCGGCGCGGAAATGGCTGCCTTGATTTCGATATCTGTTGTGCTCAGCACGTCTTTATCTCTGGCAAGCACGTCATCGTTGAGCGAATGATCCTGCGAGGTTCGGTCTTGCTGAGTCTGCATTTCGTCGATCGGCGGGAGGCGACCAGAGATGTCAATTTTGGGTGCTAATGGGCGTCAACAAGGCAGTTCTTCGTATGCTTATGTGGGCTCGCTCGACTCGTCTCTGCGTCTGTCTCAATTGTGATAGATGTTAGCAGACAGGCATGCTTCGCGTGGCGTCGCGTGCAGCCAATCCTGTCCAGTCATACAGGACATCCGCGGAGGCAAACACCCCGCCACTTCGATGGTCAGCGGGGGCATCACGCGTCGCCCGTTACGATGTCGCGTGTAGTCGTGCATTTTTGGCAAACCCAAGGTGGTAAGAGATGAAGTTGAATGTGGCTCGCGTCCATGAGCAATGGATACGTCGCTGCCCCAGCTGGAGCCGAAGCTTGTCCGCGCTAGCCCAGTTAGCTTCAGATGTCACATTTGCGCGCCATCTCTCTGGACAGTTCCATGACTGATACAAGTGAAGGCTGTGTTCTAACTAAGAACTGAGATAGAAGGCACTTCACGATGATGCGCAATTATCTCCAAAGCTAATTCCAACATATTACTTTCCATGTAGGTAGGGCGTCATGATATTCGCACTATGCAGTATGCTTCATCAGCACCTAAGCAGTGGCCCTTTACCACAAGTAATAGTTCCTCCCACACTTATAAACATTGCACCTAACTTATCAAGCAAAAAAGTTGGATATATGCATCTTTTACCAACTTTAGGTATGAACGCTCCAGATCACGCGTAGGTGTCTTCTGTATGGGTCCACGTCATAAATATACATACAGTACAGATGCTCTATACCTTCACCTCCTCTACTTTGGGCTTCTCAAACTCAGCCTTGCCATCTTTCACGGTGGCATACCGTATTGTGCCCGACGCATCTGTGTTGGGTATCGGTGCTTTTGTGCCTTCTCCTATTGACTTGATCTCCTCCTTGATCTTTCGTGTGGCAGCATCTTCGACAGCGCCTGGTGGGCTATCCGCGATTTCATCGACGTTTCTCAGGGTAAGGACATCGCTGATTCGGGAAGCGCGGGACTGCATGAGCATGGTGGTTGGGCCTTCGAAACGGAGGAATAACTATGTGAATTAGCATTTGTGACAAGTCTTTCGTTAGGCCTGTAGCTTACCCTGTCGCCCCAGACTGTTCTCCGCAGCCATGTCTTGAGAGTGTAATATGTGGTTGCCAGAGCCCGCCATGTGCCTGTCTTGCTCATGGTGCGGAAGAACTTGGTATTCTGGACCATTGAGCCGAAGCCAAGGTCTGGCACTTGGAAGCGGAGGTTCGACGACTTGAACCGGAAAGGGATTGGTGGTGTATTGGAGGCTGTGTACGCTACGACGTTGCTGTTGTATCATTAGCACAAGCATACATGTGGGCGTATCGTCTCAACATACCTGGGATGCGCAACATAGCTTTCGCCAGCCTTGACCTGGACCTGGTATATCTGCCCGCTTCCTGCAAGCGCAAGTAATCCCCTGCCTGTAATGTATGTGTTTCCCCAGTGTGCAAGACCCAGCTTGACGTTGTACTGCGGCTTCAACTTGAGAGTGTGACCAGTCCAGGCAAGCAACGCATTTCGTTGGCTAACAATCCAATCGTCCCTTCCGTCCATGTTGACCGAGACGATGCTCGATATGGGTGCCTTTGTGGAGACGAGAGCTGTGACGGGGCTCGTTGAAGACACTTTCTGGTAGAGGAAGGGGATGCCGACCGGGGCCCTCTGGAGGGGCTCGAGGAAGGAGAGGGTTGATAGCGTGTTTTCCGACTTTCCGCTGAGGCCGACGAGTGTGCCGCGGCGGGTGTAGAGCGTCTGTGAGGCGGAGAGGGAGACGGAGAGGAGGGAGAATGGGGTGCCAATGACTTCGAATCGGGCGTCTGACGGTTCTTTTAGCCTTTGTATAATTAATGTAATTGTATCGACTCTTCGTACCTGGTGTGTGCATGGGCGTCGCGGTGCCCTCAACACTGACTGCCTGTTGCAGCGCGGGCTCATTTGACGAGCTGGTGGCTGATATGTTGATGCATCGCGCCGCAAAGGGCGTCCGCCGTATGGCAGCGGCGGATGTGGGCGAGAAGTTTCTCCAGGGCGAGGCAGCCGGTCGTAACATGGCTGTGCCGGGCAATTGGCGCGTGACGGGCGGCGAAGATGTTCTGGTGAAGCTCGGAGCAGCGATGATGCAAGAACGCCTCGCTTCAGCCCTGCCGCCCAAAACGCGCTAGACAACGTGGGATGCATGCGGCTGTCTAGGTACTCACGAGCAAACACTCTTGCCATCTTGTCCTCTCCGCCATTGAAGCTCTCCACAGCTTCTCTCTCCTGTGATAGCGGTGCAGAGACCTAACATGTGACATCGCCATGTTAATCCAACCACTCGCCCGCGCCGCCAGTCGGCCGGGTCTTCGATCGTCCAGTTTGCGCCCGCATCCTCTCCACCACGGCATTCGCGTATTCACCTGCTCTCCGCTACACAGAAAGGATGCGCACGGTCAGCGGCCCAAGCCCGGCTCTAAGCCTGCCATCGAAGCCACCAAACCTGCCGCCGACCCCGCCGCGGCCAAAGTCGCAAAGACGGACCCATTGCTGCAAGAGCAAGTCCTGACCAACAAGGAGCAGCGCAAGGCTGACTGGGCCATTATGAAAGAGATGTCGGCATACTTGTGGCCAAAGGACAACATGGGCACGCGCTTCAGGGTCGGCATCAGTCTGGGCTTGCTGGTAGGCGCAAAGCTGCTGAACGTCCAAGTCCCCTTCTACTTCAAGAGCATTGTAGACGCCATGAACATAGACTTTGCGGCTGTTGGCGGCACAGCGACCACAGTGGCAGGCTCTATGATCATCGCATGTAAGCTAGACCCAACAATGCATCCCATGTCCACCCTGGCTGAGACTCCCTTCAGACGGAATGACTCGTATTGGCGCCACTGTTTCCCAGGAACTGCGCAATGCCGTCTTTGCCAGTGTCGCCCAGAAGGCTATTCGTAAGGTCGCTTGCAGTGTCTATGATCATTTGCTAAGGCTGGACCTGAGTTTCCATCTATCGAGGCAAACAGGAGGCTTGACGCGCGCCATTGATCGCGGTACCAAGGGTATCAGCTTCTTATTGACTGCCATGGTCTTCCATATCTTCCCTACAGCATTAGAGATCTCTCTAGTATGTGGCATTCTGACGTACCAATATGGCTGGCAATTCGCTCTCATCACAGGCACAACCATGACCGCGTACTCTGTCTTCACCATCATGACCACCTCCTGGCGCACCAAGTTCAGGAAGCAGGCCAACGCCGCAGACAACAAGGCCGCGACGGTCGCCGTCGACTCCATGATCAACTACGAGGCAGTGAAGTACTTCAACAACGAAAAGTACGAAGTCGGCCGCTACGACAAGGCTCTGAAAGACTACGAGAAAGCTTCCATCAAGGTCGCCACCTCCCTCGCCTTCCTCAACTCCGGTCAAAACATCATCTTCTCCTCCGCCCTTACCGCCATGATGTACCTCGCAGCCAACGGCGTGGCCACCGGTCAACTCACCGTCGGCGACCTCGTCATGGTCAACCAGCTCGTCTTCCAGCTCTCCGTGCCCCTCAACTTCCTCGGCTCCATGTACCGCGAACTCCGCCAAAGTCTCCTAGACATGGAAACACTGTTCAACCTCCAAAAGGTCAACGTAGCCGTCAAAGACAAGCCCGACGCCAAGCCCCTCGCCCTCAAAACGGGAGAAATCAAATTCGAAAACGTATCCTTTGGCTACCGACCCGACCGGCCCATCATCAAGAACCTCAATCTCACCATTCCTGCGGGCAAGAAAGTCGCCATTGTTGGGCCTAGCGGTTGCGGAAAGTCGACCATCCTAAGACTTCTTTTCCGTTACTACGACGCACAGGAGGGGCGTATTCTGATTGATGGCCAAGATATTCGCGATGTTACGTTAGATAGCTTGAGGAGGGCTATTGGTGTCGTGCCACAAGACACCCCGCTCTTCAACAACACTATCCAACACAACATCCACTACGGCAACCTAGAAGCGACACAGGAACAAGTCATCGAGGCGGCAAAGAAAGCGCGTATCGACGAGAGTATCAGCCGTTTCCCCGATGGATACGAAACCATGGTTGGTGAGCGCGGAATGATGATTTCAGGTGGTGAGAAGCAAAGACTAGCCATTGCGAGACTCGTCCTCAAGGACCCGCCGTTCTTGTTCTTCGATGAAGCTGTACGTCCTTATCCCTCCCTACCACTTCCCTCTTTCACCAATGACTAACATAACATCCCACACACAGACATCCGCCCTCGACACGCACACCGAGCAAGCCCTCCTCTCACACATCAACTCGCTCGTCAAAGAGAAGCGCCGCACGTCCGTTTTCGTCGCCCATCGTCTCCGCACGATTTACGACTCTGATGTTATCATCGTGTTGAGAGAGGGTAATGTGGCGGAGAGTGGAACGCATCAGTATCTTATTGATCGCGATGGTTTGTATAGTGAGCTTTGGAGTGCGCAGGAGACTATGTTTGTGGAAAAGGATGAGGAGGAAGAGGAAGGTGGAGAGAAAGATGGGGGCAAGAGGAATTAGATAGCGGTTGGGAGGTTTGGGGTAGTGTAGGATAGTCAGGTTTTTGTGAATGGTGGTTGTAAATACACGGGTTTCTTCGAGTCTTCGCGTGCGTCGAAGGTGCTGTTCATAAGGCGGATTTGAAGACTCAATTGGGCGTTCAAGTAACAGGAAATAGACCACAAGGTAGGCCGGGGTATCCGCAGTACGGAAAGGGTGAAGCGAACAATCAGAGTAATGACTTGGAGAAGCCATAGCCGTCCAAAGCCCGGGTGAAGAAGCGATGGTAACATGTCATTACTGTAATGGTCTCCAAAGTTCCACACCGAACACCCCGATAGACCATCCACCGTCCCTTCAATCCATTTTCGTAGGAAGCGACACCACCCTCTTAGTCTCCATTCTCCCTTCCATATCCACATTCACACCCAACTTTTCCGCTACGGTAACGAACCCTTCACTCCCCTCTTTCAGATCAATCCACACATCAACCCACCCAGCCTCCCTCTCCTCCTTAACCTTCCCCTCACTCCAATCCTCCTCCTGTGCCCTCTCCACATACACAGTCCTCAACCCACACCCCTTCGCCGCCTTGAGATCATTCAAATGCGCAGCCACCATCGCACACTCCTCCGGCTTAAGCCCCAATTTCTCCGCCGCGCCCAGGTAAACTTTCGGACTGGGTTTATACGTACCGAACATCTCGGCGGAGAAAATGTGCGTGAACGGTATCTGACTGTACGCACGTAGATCGGAGAGCAGACTCAAGTTACCGTTCGACAGCATGCATGTGTGGAAACCGGCTTTGTTTAACAAGGACATTCCTGCGACGGAGTCGGCCCAGGGGTCTAGTTGATGCCATATTAGACTCAATGCGCGGACTTCTTCGTCGGTCCATAGGCCGTCTAATTCCCATTCTGAGATTAGTTTGTGGAGTGAAGCCAAATGGTGGTCGTCGACAGATACCCATGGTATCGATGGGTCGGCTGCGAGTTGTTTTGTAAAAGCCTTGTAGCTGTTTCGCCATTGTTGTGCAAATTGGCCCCAGTGTTCGTCGCTCATTTCTGAGGCGCGGAGGCGCAGGCGTGAGGCTAGGGATGCGGTGGCGGAGTTTAGTGATGTGTGGGCGCATTGTGATAGCGCGGTTGTGACGGTGGAGCGCCAGTTTACGCAGGTGCCGAAGATGTCAAAGAGGAGGGCTTTGGGCGGTGGGGTGAGAGACATGGTGTGTTGTTTGATTGGCTTCTGTGGTGGTTGATGATGGTGGTGTGGTGTGTTGGCGAGGTGGAAAGTTTATTTTGGCTGATGGTGTAGTTGGTGGTGGTGGTGGTGGTGGTTGTTTATGTATGTACGTCACCGGTAGGATTCCCCGGAAATAGATGGTTTTCCGGAAATGTGCGTGGGTTAGATCTTACGGGCGCAACAAAAATCATACAGAATGTCGTATTCGTAATACAATACTCATATCACGACACTCTGATAGCCATGAGGCGCGAACGTCCCATGTGGCAGTCGCGTGGAGTAGACGTCATAGCTCTGATCTCTCCAGTGCTAGCTCACCAGCCACTTCCGTCCCAACACCGTCCGCCTGGAAGACTACCATCTCCTGCATCTTAAGCGCTTTACACAAAAGAACACAATTCAACACAAAGTAGTTCTAGATCGAGCTGACAACATGCACAAAGCTCCTCTAGAAGCCTGCCAAGCAGACGTCATCCCCAACCGTGTTAGCACCCCACACTAGCGCTTTGCGGGGGAACTTGGGGTAGGCCGAGCCAGCTCCTTCCGAGGTCAGCGTCGTCGGTCCCCTTGGACCGATCGGCAACGTTCTAAAACATCAGTGCTCATGACGCCCATATGCTTTCCCGGAAGAGCTACTCGTGCTTGACCGCATTCACTATCCTCAGGTCCGGCATATCGCTTACTTCTTGCTCGGCTCATAGCCCCATTGCCCGCGTTAGCTTCATTGTTAGACCTAGCAGACTACTTGCATTCTCTGCTTCACGAAACCAATTCACATCTGAGAAACGGACGGACAATATGCCTCAAGAACATATCCAAGACAAGGTCTATGCGACCTCCATCGACAATCCCGAGAAGTTCTGGCAGCGTCAGGCGAACAACCTGCACTGGCACAGGAAGCCATCCAAGGCGTTCCAGAGGAGCGTCAAACACCTGAAGAAGAGCAATGTCTCACATGAGCATTGGGAGTGGTTTGCCGATGGCGAGATCTCGACGACTTACAATTGTGTGGACCGCCATGTGGAAAACGGCAATGGCGATAAAGTAGCTATTTGCTGGGATAGTCCGGTAACCGGGCAGAAAGAGCAGTACACATACCAGCAGTTGCTACAAGAAGTTGAGACATTGGCGGGTGTTTTGAGAGAAGAGGGAGTCAAGAAAGGCGATGTCGTGTTGATTTACATGCCGATGATACCAGCTGCGCTCTTTGCTATGTTGGCTATTGCCCGGCTGGGAGCCATACACGCGGTTGTGTTTGGTGGTTTCTCGCCCGCAGCGCTGGCACAGCGGATTGAGGCAAGTCGCCCTGTCGCAATCATGACGGCCTCTTGCGGCATTGAAGGAGCGAAGAAACCCACTGAGTACAAGTCGATGATCGAAGGAGCAGTCCACAAGAGTAGCTTCAAGCCATCCAAGACCATTGTCTGGCAGAGAGATCAGCTTCGATGGGATCCCATAGTCAAAGAGGAGGGTCAAAGGAACTGGCAACGACTAGTCAAAAGCGCGAAGAACAGGGGGTTGAAGGCCGATGCTGTGCCTGTTAAGAGCGGTGATGGACTGTACATCATCTACACGTCGGGTACAACCGGGCTTCCAAAGGGCGTTGTCCGCTCAGCAGGTGGTCATGCCGTTGGATTGAATTTCAGCATCAAGTACCTGTTCGGAGTCCATGGCCCCGGCGATGTCATGTTCACAGCGAGTGACATCGGCTGGGTCGTTGGACACTCTTACATCGTCTACGCTCCGCTGCTGGCTGGCGCCACTACGGTTCTGTTCGAGGGCAAACCCGTTGGAACCCCCGATGCGAGCACTTTCTGGCGCGTCATTGAAGAGTACAAGGTGACGACCATGTTCACCGCTCCCACAGCTTTACGAGCAATTCGCAGGGATGACGGTGATAACGAATTCTTCGAGGCGAGAGGACGAAAGGGTGCACTGAAGACGCTCAGGGCCCTGTTCCTGGCAGGAGAGAGGAGCGAACCGAGCATCATACAAATGTACCAAAAGCTACTCGCGAAGCACTGCGCTCCTGGTGCAATGGTTGTAGACAACTGGTGGTCTTCCGAATCAGGCTCACCCATCTCTGGAATCGCACTCAGCGCCTCTGCCGGACTGGACTTCTCTTCTCAAGAACGACCCGCGCCGCTTCCTGTCAAGCCTGGCTCGGCTGGAAAGGCGATGCCTGGGTTCGATGTTCGCGTTGTGGATGACTCGGGTAAAGAGGTGAAGAGAGGCGAGATGGGCAACATTGTCATGGCGATACCGCTTGCTCCAACTGCCTTCACTACGCTGTGGGAGGACGAAGAACGCTTCTACAAAGGCTACATGAAGAGATTTGATGGGAAGTGGATTGACACTGGCGATGCTGGCATGATTGACGAGGAGGGCTACATTTCAATCATGGCACGGGCGGATGATGTGATCAACGTTGCGGCACATCGCTTCAGTACCGGTAAGTGCTCTGCTCATGCAATTGATAGCGAGGACGAGCTGACAATATCCAGGCGCCATCGAGCAAGCCATCACGACCCATCCCTCCATCGCCGAAGCAGCCGTAGTCGGCATCCCCGACGCATTAAAAGGCCACCTCCCATTCGCCTTCATCACCCTATCCACAAACAACCACTCCGACTCCGCCGTGGCAGACGACAAGCTCCTCGCCGAAGTCCAACGCCTAGTACGTGAACAGATTGGTGCGATTGCCAGCCTCGGAGGCATCATCCAGGGCAAGGGCATGATCCCGAAGACGAGGAGCGGCAAGACGTTGAGGAGGGTGCTGCGCGAGCTACTGGAGAATGCGACGCATGGGGAGTTCGACAAGGAGGTTAGCGTTCCGAGCACGATTGAGGACCGCGAGGCTGTCAATGTTGCGCGGGAGAAGGTGCGGGAGTATTTTCAGGTCAAGGGCAAGGATTTGCACAAGGCTACGGAAGCGCGGGCGAAGTTGTAGATGTAATGGGATGGGTGGTGATAATATGTAGGGCTTCAAGGGTATATGTGGTCTTCCATCGTGCCTTTTGTTTGGTCAAGATTCTCCCATCGTGCCTGCCTATGTTTGGTGGTCAAGATTCCCCCCGTGCCTTCCTTCCATGTTCAGTGCCTTCCTCAATTGCCGCTCACTTCGCTTGTCGCGTATATGCCAACCTTGCTGCATTATCTTATCAGTTCGTTATATAGAGCGTTTGTAATGACGTTCGTTGTACGATCCAACGGCAGCTCGTATTCGCAGCCTCGCCGCCGGATGAATCAACGGAGTCGCAGCGGGCCGTTCCCAGGAATCGTTAGAATCGTTAGAAATCATTGTCAACGCCCCAGCGCTCAACGCCGCGTCACCATCACCAACAGGTACTCGAGGTCCAACTCAAGCAGGGCAAAAAGGGATCCGGCTCCGTCACAGCGCATGTTGGTGGCCCCACCTAAACACGTGCTTGCACGTTGCTGCGAGCCATGGCCCAGGCGCTGGACTGGGCTCCGGGCTGACCTACATGACGCTCGTGCTGAGCTACCATGTTCCCGCCCACCTGGGAGCTTGACACTTCATCAGCGCACATATCAAGGCATTCCCTGGGTCGCTCATCTGGCGCATCTGCCCGGGGAGTCAGCGAGCCTCGTCACAGTCGCGCTGGCACTGCTAGTCTGGCGTCTGGTCAGGCTATGCCTCGCGCCGCGTCGTCTGCAGCTTTGTACAAGCTTTCTTACCGGCAGAAGTCGTCGCAGCCAGGCGTCTGACATGAGATAGCAGGCCGCCGCCCGCATGTATTGCCAGAGGCGTGCCGGCGACGACGTCTGTTGGTGCAGTGATCCCGTCGGCTCGGCAGAATATCAGGAGCGCAACAGTGGGCCAAGCGACTATCGGCTACACGCTGTCGCGGCTTGGGGTCCAGTTCCCCGAAGCACCATGCCTCGCAGCCCACGCCGGACGACGACTGAAACCCTGGCGCAAAAGTGGCCGACCTGTCCTGCAATGTCGAAGCACATTCACATGTTGGAGTCGTTGGAGTCAGTTGGCCGCCCTTGATGAAATCTCCTTGGTGAAGGCGTCGGTGTGGCTGGAGCCGGGAGTCAGCGTGCTGGTGGGCAGGCCGCTCGGCGGCTTTCTTGTTCCTACAGAGTCGAGGGTGCATGTGTAGTGCCTCTCTCCCCAATGGCACCCCCAAGGGGGCCCCCGTTTGCAGCCCTAGCATGTCCTAGGGCCTGCCGCCTGCGCTTGCGCACTGAGACGACGGCAGCTCTTCTGGCCGTTTGGTCGTGACGGCACCACCTTGGGACGTGACGGGCGCACACAGTGAGACCAGGCTTCCACGACCTGGGGCGGCACGGCGTCGTCGGCTTATATGGGCACGCAGCAGCCAGCCACGGGGCCGGGTCGGCGAGGCGGTCCTGAGTGCTTCTGGCTGCAGGCCCTGGGCTGTTTCTCGTCTGGATGGCTTGGATAGGACTAGGCGGATTGACGTTTGGCAGCCCCCAGTGCTGCAGCGCCGTCGCCCAAGGCCCAAGGTGCCAACTCGACGCAGAAGCGTAAAAACCCCGGAGGCCCATGTCGACTAATCGCGTTTCTTTTTGACCTCCCTCATCCATCACGCCGCTATCGTTGCCCCCGTCCTCCGTGCTGCCTGCCCATCCCACGTCGCCCGCGCTCATGCAACGGAGCCCCGATAGTAGACGCTGCTGCTGATAGGTGATGCCCCGGACTCGGACGCTTGCACCCTAGAAGCCCTGATCGCTTTGTCCATCGCCCGCTTCCAAATCCACATCTTCACGTGGGGACACGAGCCACTCCCAGAGAACCCTGACCACGTCAAGACGCCTCGCCCAACTTTCTCCCATCCCCTCGACCACCACCGGACCACCTCCCAACTCGACTTGCTCCAACGCGCATCTGCTCCCCGCTCGCGTCTGCCGCCCCTTCTGCGTCGGCCCAGCTGCACAGGCCTCGCTTCCGCCTAGACGTCTGCGTGCAACCATTGTGCTCACCCAAGCCGATCCATTCTGAAGCGCCTGCAGCTCCCCGTCGACACGCGCCCCTGTGCTGCCGTGCGAGTGTGGACCGCCGTTTGGGACCACGACATCGAGACGCTCATTCTGGCCGCGCCGCCCCCTTCGTCCCGCCCCTCTGGATCTCTCGCAGCTCCCAACCTAGGCTGAACCCGCTGAGCCCGCTGGTCAGCTGCAATCCCGCTGCTGTACACGAGACGATACTGCGACGACGTGGCGAGCTGCTTGCACCACGCCCCGTCATTTATCTGTGCCCCATCCGCCCTTGACTCGCTGCCTGCATTGAATTGACGAGGCCGACTCTGCTCTCCTACCGACACCATGGCGGGGAAAATGACGCTGTACAAGCTGGTGGTGCTGGGCGACGGTGGTGTGGGAAAGACCGCCCTGACCATACAGGTAGCCCTGCCCTCCCGTTTCCCCCATTCCCTTGACATTGGCTGACCGCGGCTAGTTGTGCTTGAACCACTTCGTTGAGACGTACGACCCCACCATTGAAGACTCGTACCGCAAGCAGGTGCAAATTGACGGCCAGTCCTGCATGCTCGAAGTCCTCGACACGGCTGGCCAAGAAGAATACATCGCCCTGCGGGACCAATGGATACGCGACGGCGAGGGCTTCGTACTCGTCTACAGCATCTCATCACGCTCCTCCTTCGCCCGCATACAGCGATTCCACAGCCAAATACAGCGCGTCAAAGAGACGGCCATGGCTGGCTCACCGACCTACCCCGGCTCGCCCATCAGCGCATCAGCTCCCATGTTCGGCCAGGCCCCTGTGATGCTCGTCGGAAACAAATGCGACCGTGTCACGGAGCGTGAAGTCTCCACCCAAGAGGGTCAAGCTCTCGCAAAAGAACTCGGCTGCGACTTTGTCGAGGCATCCGCCAAAAACTGCGTCAACGTAGAAAAGGCCTTCTTCGACGTCGTTAGACAGCTCCGACGGCAACGACAAGGCAGCGGACGCAACCCCACAGACAGGAAAGAAGCCCGCGTACGTACCGGCCTGCACGAGAAGGACCGCACAAGAGGAGCCGGTGACCGTCGCACACGGGGTGCCGGCATGACGGGCGGCAACAAGCGCGGCAAAGAGAAACCGAAGTGCGTCATTCTATGAGCTCCCGGCTCGACATCTACTCGGTCCAGCGACCGATACGCCTTCCGACATACATATTTGGATTTACTGCACCATAACGGGCTACGACACCTCCCACTGTCGTGCCACATCACTGATAGAAAGCACTCAACAAGGCGTCGGCATATGAGCGGCGTTTGCATCGATGGTCTCACTTTGGTTTTGCATGAGACCCATGGAGTATCTGGAGTACTACGAACATTAGCCTATTCTTATTTCCTTAACGACCGAGATCTGCGCAGCAACTGAGATCTTGCATGACACTGTACGGCTGAATTGATTAAGTGGGCTAGGGCTGGCGGGTTGCGAAAAGAAGGCAACATGTCGACAATCTGGAAGACGGGTACTGTGGTAGCATGTGTTTATTGTCAGCAGCGCATGGCATTTTGGAAATCTCAAAACCTGGAATAAGGACGGAAAAGTCATGGGTTCAGTTTGGGTCACACATTCTTCTATAACGCCCCCCGAGATACCTTTCGAATTAAACGTCTATGTTTTTTGGTACATAACTACTCCTCCTCCTCCTGCCTTGATTCTTCACATGTGTGATCTTCATCTTTTCGTCCCGGATAGTGTGTCTCCGATGTTCCGGTACGTCTTCCCCACAAAGCAACCGACCCGACTCCGGCACTGAGGACATGTGGAACCCCGAGAGCCAGCCCTTCCCACGCGAGCGACAAGCGGGGATTTTGTATTTGAATTAATGGCAACCCAGCCAATCGCTCTACTTCCTCCATCGACAAATGAATCAAAGCACAATGCAGCTGGAGACGAGAGCGGCAAACGGAGACTTTTGCTCGTGCAGTAACGAGGGAGGGGGAGAGACAATCCCTTGCCTCCCCTGCTGTTTCGTGCGTGCGTGCGTTGCGGCAGCGGGCCAACGTTGGCGATATCCCAGCACGTACAGGCGGCGAGTGCAGCTGGTAGCTCCAGGTACACCCAGGCGCCGTGCATATCGACTGCGAACGAACGAGAGAAATTTTCGCCACCGTGAATTTGCCTGCATGCGGGCAGAGTCTATTGTTGGCAGTCCTTTTTCTGACCTCTTCTTCCCTCGACGTGTTGGTGGGAAAAGGAGAGGGGCGTTTCTGGCATTCTCCTGTCAAGTTGGGCAGCATTGCATACTGCGGGTCATCAAAGTGCCCTGCAAGTCCCCCGAGACGGCAAGGCTAGCGATGGGACCTCACCCATGTGCACTGGCTGGCTGTTGCGACGATAACCAGGCGGCCCTTTGATGCATATACGTTCGAGAGGTGGATGTTGTGCTTTGTGGGATGGAGTTCACAAGATACCATCGCTACGGCGGCCCTTCAAAGCTGATCTTGATTCATCTCACGATGCTTTGAGCAACGTCTCACAGCATCAGAATGAGTCATGATGAGTTTACGCCGTTTGCGCACTTGTTCTTGTGTACAAAGTAAACCGCTACCAACGCTGCTTAGGATAATCCCATCTATCTTGCACACCATCAGCGAGTCCAGACCTCACGCAAGAGACGAGCAGGAGGAACTGCGGTCAATTCTGCGTCAGGCCTTGACGCGTTTGCAGTTTCAGAAGGCGGGACGCTTCGTACCTGTCAGTTCAGTCAGTCAACCACTGCGGGGTCCAGAAAACGGCACCTCATCACCAGCACCACCATACGCGTAAGCCCAGAATGTCACTACTATACAGTTGCCATTCAAATCCCATCACGCCATCGTTGGAACTGACATGTTGTTCAAAAGATCACCGCACGTATCCTAGTTGCCGAACATGACGCTTCCGGATTTGGATATGGATATCGACCTGATGGGTGCCCAGCCCGCTCTGTTCAAGCTTTATACCCAACTTGCCTTGTTCTTTCCGCTGTCGGAGGGGCTGGTACCAGCGTCACGGGACGGTATCACTGCGATCATCACCACCGGATTGGCAGAGCTAGCAAAGACTTTCCCGTGGGTTGCTGGTCAGGTCGTCAACGTCCACGCAAATTCTCATCACTCCGATTCCGAATCCAAGGCCGCGCCCCTTTACAGGATCCGGCCGTACGAACCGGTACCGCAATTAATCGTACGAGATTATACTTCCGATGCGGAGATACCCAGCGCGTCGCAGATCATAGATGCGGGTTTCCCGATGAAGATGTTGGGTGAGCGTGTTTGGGCGCCGTGTCCTACGCTCGCTGCTTTGGGGTTTGATCCGAGAGAAGCGTCTGGGAAGGATGATCGACCTGCTCCGGTGATGCTTGTGCAGATCAGTTATATCCGTGGTGGTATGGTGCTTTGTGTTAATTTGCAACATAATGTGTGCGATATGATGGGACAGGCGGCTGTGATAGGCTGGTTGTCCAAGGCATGTCGAGGTGAGGAGTTCACTGGAGAGGAGCTCAAGGTAGGTAATATGGTAAGAACGGGTGTTGTACCGCTTATTGAGGATGAGGGCTGGGACCCTGGAATGGAACTGCAGAACCAGCTTTTTCCTCCAGCTCCCACGGTTGTCAAAGAGCTAGATACCGCCGAGTCAACGGTTACTGGAGCACCTGTCAACTGCAGCTGGATGTACTTCGACTTCTCAGCATCGTCCTTAAAGTCACTAAAGCACCTCGCAACAACCACACTTCCCCAAGACTCCACCACCTTCATATCAACCGACGACGCCCTCTCCGCTTTCATCTTCCTCTCCGTTCTACGCGCAAGACAAACACGCCTACCCCCTAACATATCAACGACCTTCGCACGAGCTGTGGATGCCAGACGCTACCTAAACATCCACCCCAACTACCCCGGCATACTCCAAAACATGACATACACCACCTACACACTATCCACCCTCCTCTCCACTCCTCTCGGCCACATCGCCGCCACCATGCGCCAATCCATCGACCCCAAAACCTCAGACCTCGCACGGCGAACACGCTCTCTCGCCACGTTCCTCGCCCAATCACCAGCCAATGCAGCGAAAACTAGTCCGACAGCTACCCTCGATATGAGCGTGGATATTGCGCTTAGCTCGTGGACCAAAGTACCGGCTTATGAGTGGGACTTTGGACTTGGGCTGGGTCCTGCGGTTGCTGTCCGCAGACCGGGCTTTGTGCCTGTAGAGGGACTGATGTATTTGATGCCGAAGAGTAGGGATGGGAGTGTGGCTGTTGCGATGTGTTTGCGAGAGCAGGATTTAGAATGTCTGAGGCGGGATGAGGAGTGGGCGAGGGTGGCTAGGTGTATTGGTTGATAATGTTCTGGGATGCTTGATTAGGATGCGAACAACATGATGGTGTTTTCGGTTTGAGGCGAGGCGGAAAGATCACTAACAGCTCAGCTTATTCGTTAATCGCTATCTAACGTAGATCTTGGTGGTCTTGGGTACACTCGCTAATCTACCTTTGGCACTAGGATACTCAGACGCTCTTGATGGAGTCACGCTTGTACAGCGATAAACCTTCGGGGTGCCTGTGGCATACGATAGCGTTCCGTTGTCAAAAGTTACATTACCGCCATGGATGTCGGCGCTCAAATAATGTTATTAGTGATAAAGCCAGCCAACATACACCATTGTATTCGTCCAGCTACATATTAATAAACGCGAGAGACACTTACATGAGATGATGCCGTTGGCACATTTGCGGTGCCATACTCTTTCGATTAGAAGACCAGCAAAATTCACGTCGACACGAAACGTCCTTTGGCGATTTGCATGATGGGTCAGCTTTCATAGAAACTTCAACTGGTGAGGCTTCTGCCTCTGCCACACCCTCTGCGAGTTGACAATAGTGGGCAGCTATGCTCTCCTAGTATAAAACTAGCGAGTTGAAGCTTGTGTAATGACAGAAGAAAATGTAAAAAAAGATAGAAGATGTGTGAAGTAGCGCGTTCGTGCATATTGATCAACAGAGGCATACAATAAGATGATTGTAGCGCCTTGTTTGATGTAAAGAATGAACATTCCGCCTACAGAGGATAGAAGCGAAGACAACTCCAAAGCCTACGTTGCGTTGAGATTTTGCTGAATTTCGGTTTGATAGTGATAATGTAGTCTACGAAGCACCTTTTCAGTTTCTTACTAGACTGAGGTGGTACATCAGCACGAAAACGAACAATGACCATGTCTCACACCGGCAGCAACAACACCGCCCCTCCACCCACCCTACACAGCACTCTTCCCCCTCTCCTTCGCCTCCGCCTCCCTCCTCAACCGACTCTTCTCCACCGCCTCCTCAACCTTCGTCTTCCGCCAACTACACTCCTCACTAAAATCACAAATCCGACACTTAAACGCCTCTTCAATCTCCACGCCCTTCGCCTCCCTCCTCCCCTTCCACCAGTCCATCTCGCTCTCCACATACCCATCAACAACACTCGCTTCATACACCGTAAGCCGGCTACCCAACACATCCCCCGTCTTCGCATACCTGAACTCCGCGCGCAGGATGGGGGAGAGGCTGGAAGGAGGGAATGTGGCTTGCATTTCGGTGACGAGCAGGGACCAGAGGGCGAGTAGGTTGGGGTAGGAGGAGACGCCGTTTTCGGGGCCGATGTTGCTGATTTCGGAAAGGAAGAGCGGGGTGAAGGGGGTGAGGGGGTCGAGGGAGTAGCGGGCGAAGACGGTTTCGGCGTCGACGGTGTTGAGGGAGAGGGACTCGAGGAGTTTGCGGTAGAGCATTAGTTGCATCCAGGTAGGGCGGAGAGACGCGCCTGTTGGGAGAGATTTCGCGGATCGTGTTTTTACGTCTGCAATGTAGATTTGGCGGTCGGAAGGTGGTGTGGAGACTAGTGGGCTGAAGGAGGGCGGTTTGCTGGCTTTTGCGAAGGCGTCTGTGATGCTGAGTTGGCCTGGTGGTAAGGGGACGATGCCGCCATTTTTCTCGGCGCGGGTTCGCTCGAGCTCCTCTTCGAATTCTGGGTCGGGACATTCGTAGGAGATCTCGTCGATGACGCCGTTGATGACTTGGCCTTCGAGCACGCCCCAAACTTCCAGTTCACGCGTAAGGCCAGTCTCGCGAAGACAGCGCAGGCCGGATATAGCATTCCACATGCGTAGGCCGAATCGGTCTTCTTTGCTCTCCACCTGCACAGGCACTGTCGTATGTACCTGGTCTTCCAGCGTTTGATGGATCTTGCTACCAGTTTTCATCGCCTGTGTTCGAGGTTTGCGGCCAAACTTGCTCAACGTATAAAAGTACTGCAGTTCGCACCATGCTGGTGAGACAAGATCAGTCACCGAAAGACATTTCTTGGGCTTCGTTCGGAACCGCTCGATGGGCGGCCGGTTATCGGTTTCGGCAGCCTGTACGGCCTGCGTGGTAGAGGCGGCGCGCGTAGACTGCGATATGCTGCGATCAGATCGGAACTGCGAGGGTCTGGGGGGAGAGGCTGATTGTTCGTGAGGAACTAAGCGCTGTTAGTCGTCAGTCATGCCAATGCCAATGCCACTGCTGCGAGTCTGGATCAACGCACCACTCCACGCCCGTCGCGATCGTTCGTCGTACTCGACTTCCAGCGCCTTGCGCTCTCGCATGGGCGAGCTCTGTATATCCCTCTGTGCATCCGCGTCGACACTGGCCTTGCCCTTTGCAACGCGCAGGACCGTGGGTCTATGGATCTGCACGAAGCCGTCCACATCCTGCTCTTCGTCTTCGAGTTCGCCCTCTTCGAATTCTATGCTGGGGAGGACTGCACTCTTCTGGGTTTGCGCAGCGTCTGTTATCGTGTCAAAGGCGTCGGCGAGTATGGTGTCGTCGTCAATGTCAATGTCCGAGCCGTAGTCGCTCAGCGTCGCGATGGACTGGATGTCGATATCTGAGCCATACTCGCTCGCGCGAGTCGTCAGCCGTGTGGACGGTGCAGCCATGATGCCATGATCCGGCCGCGGCGGGTCTGTTGTGTGCGTGGCGACACTTTGACGCGCTTCGAGGGTTGGCGCGTTTTCGCGTGTTATCGTGAGGTCATTGGTGGGCGGGCCAATCGAGGGGTTGTCTTTGATCACCATAGTCAGGAAATTTGAAAATTTGTGTTACGAGAAGGAGACATGTGTCTTGTCACGACTATAGAGCGTGCACTCTTCACATGGTCGCGAGGAGGATACGAGAACGCGTTGTGATTCACAGTCATCTCGCACCTCACATGCGACACTTAACCCGCGTCTTCACAACGCAAAACGCGACAACCGCACAACCGTGATACCAACTACAAGCATCACATACAATCTACACAACCACATCATGAGAACAACAACACCAATCAACCCTGCATAGCCTCAGCAAAACCCCCCGTCTCAAACTTCCCACCCATCACCTTATCCACCCCCTCCTTAAAATCAGGCATATCATCCGCCCTCCCATCAACCCTACTCCATCTCACAACCCCCTGCGCATCAACCCCAAAATTGCCCGCCGTCTGCCACCGACTCCCACTCTCAGTCGGCCTCACACTAATGCCCTCTTTGCTTAACTTGCTCGTACCAGGTATACTACCTAGCACATGCCACAGACTGGACGTGCCTAAGCCCCACGCGGCATACGCTTCGCGTTCTGCATCAACAACGATGCTGAGGTTAGGTTGCGTGTTCTTCTCCGGTTCAGGCAACGATGCAAGCCAGCGGTCCGTAGCCGCTCGGTCGCTGTGCGAAACGGCTATGCAATGGATGTCTGGGTGAGCGGGCGCGAGGGCGCGCATGTTTAGGAAGGTTTTTTCTGCGACTGTGGTGGTGTTGGTGAGATTGCATCGTCATGGTTTTTGAATAGTGTACGTACAAGGACATCCGCAGTGTCGGAGGAAGGTGATGATCGTTGGCTTGCCATCTTGTGCTGGTATGGTGAGTTTGGACGTGGAGGGCGCCTTTTGGCCGACGGCTGGGACTTCAGCGGTCTGCACTGTGGGTGGCGACACCCATGACCAGAATTCGGTTTGCCAGGTCATCGTGAAGAGGCATGTGCTGGATGAAGATGCGCAATCGCGCGGCCTTTACGGGAAGACATCGTAGTAGTCTCAGTTGTTAGTGTACCGTTCGCCGAGGTGCTGCGTCGTGTTGGTCGAGTTAGTAGCTGCGATGGGCGTCATGTTGCGGGGTGAGTGCCGCATCACGACTATTCGCGACCAGTCGATGTAGCGCAGTGGCATGAACACCAAAGAGCGGAGCAAAGAAGATTTGGCGATACACTGAAAGTAAAGGCAAACATCACAATCATATATAGAGATAGAATGAAGTAGAAATCTGTTGATTTCGTGGAATATCGCCAGTGACCATCACTGATTAACCTGGATATACTACATGCTCAGCACCGCTCGTGTGCACTCATAAACCGAGTTGAAGACCGTGAACCATGAACCCAAACGCCTAAATATCCGACCCAAAGACCCAATCCATCACCGACCCGAAGAAGTTGTCATAGTCGTGTCGATATATCGAAGGTGAGAAGCTTAACCGCGCTCACCACGGAGGCGGCGGGCGAGCTGGATGTCCTTGCTCTGGATGGTGACACGCTTGGCGTGGATGGCGCAGAGGTTGGTGTCCTCGAAGAGTGAGACAAGGTAAGCCTCGACGGACTCCTGAAGAGCACCGATGGCGGAGGACTGGAAGCGGAGATCGGACTTGAAGTCCTGAGCGATCTCACGAACAAGACGCTGGAAGGGCAGCTTGCGGATGAGGAGCTCGGTCGACTTCTGGTAGCGACGGATCTCACGGAGAGCGACGGTTCCGGGCTTGTAGCGGTGAGGCTTCTTGACACCACCAGTCGATGGTGCACTCTTGCGAGCTGCCTTAGAGGCGAGCCTTGAATAATTGTTAGTATGCTGCGATGCGATGCGAAGGTGAGGTTGGAGCTAAAACTTACTGCTTGCGGGGTGCCTTTCCACCGGTCGACTTTCGTGCGGTCTGCTTGGTGCGGGCCATCTTGTTGTTGGTTGTTGAGGATGGAAATGTAGTTGTGTTGGATGGTGGAGATGGTTGTTGTGATGGTGAGTGGAGTTGAGTGGATGAGAGATGGAGGAGGGTGGGCGGGCGCAGCTTATATGGTAAATGGGGGGCGGGCGGCTGCCTGGAAAATCAATCTTTGTTGCGCTCCCTCACAGCGCGCACCAGGAACACCAAAGCCATGCTAAGCATGCTAACCTGCGCGCGCTGCAACTTCAAAACCACCAAGTCCACACTGCGGCGCGCATTCCCCATTGGCTCGCTTGCTGCGCGCCCCGATTGGGAAGGGGCACGGGCGTTGATCTGGAAAGCGCGCCCGTGCGCGGCTTTGATCTGGCGTGGCTGGCGTGTGATCCGGCGCGCAAGACGACGCGCCCCGCTGCCTCATAAACACGACGCCCGCCGCCCCAACTAATTCCCATCATCACCAAAGCATCCAATCCACTACTACTACTACTCTCTCACTCTACAAACCAATAACACTTCTACCCAACACAACAACCCCCCACATCTATCATCATGACTGGTCGTGAGTATTCCCACCTCCTCCACACTTCGGCGCGCTCAACGCGTCGTCCTTCACCATTAACACTTTACTAACGCGTCTCCCAGGCGGCAAAGGTGGCAAGGGTCTCGGAAAGGGTGGTGCCAAGCGCCACCGCAAGATTCTCCGCGACAACATCCAGGGTATCACCAAGCCCGCTATCCGTCGTCTCGCACGTCGTGGCGGTGTCAAGCGTATCTCAGCCAGTATGTCTCCTCTGCACCTTCCTCGCCTACTTCGCTAACCCACTCCAGTGATCTACGAGGAGACCCGCGGTGTTCTCAAGACCTTCCTCGAGGGTGTCATCCGTGACGCCGTCACATACACCGAGCACGCCAAGCGCAAGACCGTCACCTCCCTCGACGTTGTCTACGCTCTTAAGCGTCAAGGCCGCACTCTGTACGGTTTCGGTGGTTAAGCGCGTCGTCTTCTTCTCGCTCTTACGGTTTTCAATGTTACGACTTTTGTCCGGCTGGCTTCTTCAGCAGTCTACGGTCGCCTCTTCGGTGCTTGGTGGGATGGTCATGGCCTTGTATAGTATAAGAAGGCTCGGAGTTCACGGTTATATCAGTCGGGTTCTGATTTGCATGGAATGATACCATAATAACTTCATCAATATGTCTTCTGCTGTGATGTGCGACGCGTCTGAGAACTTGGTGTGAACGCGGTGGTCATTGCTGTTATGCTCCACTTCTACGGTGTGCTGTTCCGCCTTTTGTTCTGCTAGTGTGTATGTGATTTAGCGTCATGTACAGTTTGCCAGACCGACTTTCATCTCGTTCGCGTTAACAATGGAAAGGACGTTCCGTGACTCATTGACTGTGCCGTCTGACCGGTTGTAGCATGACTCATAGCTTGCGCTTATTGCCACCCGCGTGAAGATACCTAGGTAGCTGTGAAGTTTGGCTGTTGGACGTATGACGTCACGTCTTTCTGCATCCAACGGTCGTACAACGCGACGGTAGATATGTGAACGATGTGTAGTATTTTGTATTTTTTGATATGCGTGTGACTGTATACTTGCTTCCGTATCGCGCTGTGCGTCCAAAGCGCGTCGTGTGGTTGTGAATATACGCGTAGTTTGACTGCCCCGGAAAGACGCTTCAGCAGACCTCCAACGCGTAGACTTCCACGATGATGCTTAAATAATCTCAAAATCGAGTGATGTGCTCTTATGTGTCCTATCAGTTGATCTGCTAAGTTTAAGGCGATTTGAGCAAGATATGGTTGTGTTGTAAATTTTTGAACATGTTACGTGTTGAGTCCTAAATGCCAAAAACACAAACCAAGATATTCCAGATAATTTGGAACATAAGCATCACAACCCAAGTTCGGATGTCATGAAATCGATTCGGAGCGTCATAATATATTTCAAAGACCCAGAAAGTTCAAGCGATGTAGTTTTCGCATCTTTCCGAGCGATGTGGTGGGTTGCGCAATACTTCCGGGTGGTGAGCATGCTTGGTGGAAGCCGCGCTCGCCGAACGTTTATGCAAACTTGGAAGGCACGCATGTCTAAAGTATGCCATCAAGTCACATAGAGGACAGAGGAATCGCTAGAATCGGTACGAAAATTAACATCTATTATCATCATCACCTCCGCGACGGAGGGTATCGCACAAAAGATAGGGTCTCAACGATGGTCGGGCAAGTTCATCATGATCGTTATCATTAAGCTAGCAATATATCTGGAGTGGTTCAGATACCGAGATATTATCCAAGGTCTGTATGCAAGAGACAGGGCAGAAGAGGCTCTCGTCATAGCCCTTCCAACACAGCCGGTCGCCGCCGTCCAGAAGATACAAGCAAACCAACCGCAGAGCAAGAGAAGCTTCACATCCCCGCCATCATCCCGCAAACCCAGACACAACATCAATCACCTCTCTACTGCCCACTAGGAACCTGATACGGCCCATACCCCGGCTTAGGAAAGTCCGGGCTCCCATCCTCCTTCCAGCCAAACTTCTGCGCGCGAATCGACCTCGCACTCCACCCATTCGTCGGATCCTGCATACCATGGTAAACGATCCAATCCTCGGAGCCATCAGGCGACGTTGTAAAAGACGCATGGCCAACACCGTACGCCTTCTCGCTAGGGTTCTGGTAAAAAACGGGGTAAGGATGCTTGCGCCAGTCGCTAGGGTTCATGGGGTCGTCGCCAACGAGCTCGAGCTGACCGAGACAGTAGTTGCGGTTGTCTGAGCGGGCGGCGCTGTAGATGAGGAAGTTTTGGCCGGTGGTGGGGTTGGTGAGTTGTTGGGGGCCTTCGTTGGAGGAGAGGCGGTCGTTGATGGAGCGGCCGAAGGGTGTTTTTTCCCAGGCGTATTCTGGAACGGAGATGATTTGGCGCTCGGAGAAGGGGGAGACGGTGGTGGAAGGGTCGGACATCTTGGTGATGCAGAGGTTGGCTGGCCAGCCGTCGTACTTGTGGTACCAGCAGGAGTAGATGTGGTACAGTTGGTCGGCGTGCTGGAAATAGGTTCCATCGATGGCGAATTGATCGTACGTCTCGAGTTCGCTATGGTAGCGGTACTCGGCGGTCCAGGGGTCTTCGCCTTCGCCGACGACGGTGAACATGCGGTGGTTGACGGCGGGGCAGTTGTACTCGCACCACATCTCCACCTCGGGGGGTGGGGAGTCGAAGTTGGGGTCTGCGGTGAAGATTACCCACCAGCTTCCGTCGATTTGGTGGATTTCGGGCGCCCAGAGGTCGGTGGAGTAGGCTTGGTCGGGCTCAGGGACGAAGATGGTCTTGGACTCTGCGGCGTCCCAGGAGGTCAGGGATTTGCTGCGCCAGAGGGTGATGTTGACGTTGTTGGTGTAGGTCATGTAGTAGTAGTCCTCATGGCGGAACATCCAGCTAGATAATGTTCAGACGGATGGTAACATAACTTGGAGGATTAACTTACGGGTCTGCTCCAGCGCCCACGATCGGGTTCATGAATGTAGTCGAATTGGTCGTGTTAGGCGGCATGGCGTACTGGGACGCGCCCACTGCAGCGAGAGCCGCTGCAATCAGAAGCTTGAACATACTGCCGTTACAATCTCACAAATATCGGGGAAGGGGAGGCGTGGGAGGTAGTTCAACAATTTACCCGGCTGTTCAAGTACTTATGCGGAGAGGAAGCGGGGTGGTGGGGATCGCAGGGAGCCTAGCAAGTGAAATGGGGAAGATACAGAACCTTTCGGGCTATGCACGATCGTTTTACTGTGGCGGCATAGCGTAACTCTCGTACAGGGAAACAGGTAGCATTTCCCTACAGTAGTCTTGTGATCCTGCATAAGCAAGATGGCGCTGCAACCTTACAGACAGCCAACTAGAGCCGAAGCGGCAGGGTACCGAAGACTACGCAAATTAAGGCATTGTCCGTGCCTCGAGAAGTCCATATATTTACGATCGTGATCGTGCTGACGCAATACAATCCGGTAGTAGACGAGGCTGGAGTTGTGTTGAGCGCTCAAGGTTCCCCGCGTTAGACCAGCCACGCTTCTTTAGCGTAGCCTCGCGTGGTGCAGGCGCGACCCGAAGACGCCAGCAGAGGCTTGGCACATCTTTTGCGAATCGCGACTCTCCACCAACCTCTCAACTCGCGCATCATGAACAACTCGCAATTCAGGCGGCTGCTAGTCGAAACACCAAAACCCCAGGATGACGGCAAGGGCAAGTCACCTGCCGCGGCTACGCCGAGGGCGGTGTTGGGCGCGCGCAAGCACTCGAGCATACCAATGACACCGTAAGTCTTTCTCATAGTTTCACGCGCAGGACTGATGCTAACAGATACGCAGTCGCCAGGTAGGTAAGGGCTCAATACAATCGGATTTTGCGCGCCAAATCGCCGAGCGCAACGCGAAGAACAACCCGCAGAAGAAGGCCAGGAACGTAGTGCCCAAAGGAACGAGGCTCGCCGCAGGCTACACCGACCGCACGAAGGCTTACACCGACGAGGAAGACAATGAGATCGCCAAACGCGTCAAGAACCTCGAGGAGTCTATGAAGAAGGGCGAGATCGATCGCGAGACGTTCGAGAAGCTCGTGCAAGAGATTACGGGTGGTGATGTCGGGACCACGCATTTAGTAAAGGGCCTGGACAGGAAGCTGCTCGAGAGAGTGAGGCGGGGCGAGGATGTTCTGGGTGGCCTAGACAAGAAAGAAGAAGAAGAAGAAAAAGAGGAGGAGGAGGCTGAAGAGGTGCCAGAGGTGGAAGACGCGTTCGATGAGCTGGCAGAGGCGGATGTCGGCCCCATTACACGCGAGAAGACTGAGAAGAAGGGCGAGAAGATGACTGGGCCGCGTCCTGTCGCTGGCGTCAAGAGAAGTCGCAACGACATCCTGAAAGACCTCAAGAGGCAACGGGAAGAGGCAGCAGCCGCCGCGGCGGCCGAGCACGAGAAGAGGTTTCCAACCCTGGGACCGGGTTTCCGCAAGATCAACGCTCAGGGGGGCACACGCATCGAGACAGATGAGAAGGGTCGTGAGGTGCTGATCATCACCGGTCCAGATGGCAAGGAGAAGAGAAAGGTCAAGAAGCAGAAGGTCGAGGAGCCAACGCCCGAAGTGCGTCACGATCTGGACGATGTGAACAAGCCGATCAATATGCATAACCTCCCTGAGCCGAAGAAGGAAGAGTCAGAAGACGAGGACATATTCGCAGGAGTCGGGTCGAACTACAACCCGCTCGCGAACTTCGACGACTCAGACGACGAATCGGATGAAGAGACAGCGAAGCCAGAGCCTACTGCACCTAAGCTCGATGCCGCGGATTCACAATCAGAAGGGGAGGTATCCTCTCCCGAAGCAGAAGAAGACGCGCCCGCAAAACCCACAGACACCGCGCCCGCAGCACCCGCAAAACGAGACTACTTCGCAACCACAGCCCGCTCGACCTCCACAGCAGAACCCTCAGACCTCTCCGCCGCCGACGCCACCGTCCGCGCCGCCCTCGCCAAAGTCCGGAACCTGGACGAAAACTCCACACTCCTCCAAAACCTCGGTTCCACCGACCCCAACGACCCCGCATCGAAAGAAGCGCGTCTCAAGAAACGTGCTGCGGAATTGGCGGCTTCAGATCGCGATATGGAAGACATGGACATGGGTTTCGGAGCATCGCGATTCGATGACGCGGAGGAGATGGAGCGGGAAGGCGAGGAAGTCAAGTTCAGTCAGTGGAAGGGACTGGGTGCTGAAGGCGATGATGATGATGGCGAGGAAGGGGGTAAAGGGCCGAAGAAGGTGAGGAAGCGGGGTGGCAAGAAGAGGAAGGGGGATAAGAATAATGCGGATGATGTGTTGAATGTTATGGAGAGGCAGAAGGAGAAGAAGGAGAAGACTAAGACGCTTGGTTGAGGGAAGGATGCGATGGAATATATGATATTATCTTCATGAGACCTCAGGATGGGGATTGTGAGTTCAAGCACCAGATGGGACGATGTAGTCTCTGGCCCCCTCCGTACTAAACAAAACAACTACTGACGTCTCGTCCAACCCCAACGTCTCCTTCATCCTCCTATCCTCACACACCCTCTTCAACGCCGTCATCGTCGCAGCTCCACACGGCCCGTTTCTCACTCCCCTCTTATGCAAATACTGCAAGTCGTTATGTACATCAATATCCCGTACTGTAACACTTACATCAACCCCCTTCCTCAATACCTCCCACGCCGTCGTGCTCGTCGTCCCGCAGTTCATGCCGTTGCAGATTGTATGGCCGGTGGAAATGGGTGTGATCTTGCCTTTCTCCAGACTTGTCTTGAGGCTGGCTGCTGTATCTGGCTCGACGGTTATGACAGTCGCGGTTTGGGGGAGGGACGAGGATTTGTAGTGGCTGGTTACGGCTTGTGCCCAGGAGCCTACGCCTACGGCGGCGATGGCGTGGGTTACGGGGGGGATATTCATGTCTTTGAGTTGGGTGTCGGTTTCTGTGAGCATGGTTATGTAGCCTTGTACTACATACTATTACATGTTAGTTCCCACAGTTGTATAGATAAGTCGAGACATGAACTGTGGCATAGGGAAGGGAATTACCTCAGGTATCTCCTCATACCCCTCCCAGCTCACATCCATAACCAACATCCCCCCCTTCCCTTTTCCCGCCTCCTCCTTCGCTTTCTCAATCGAGAAATCGTAATCCCCATCCACAACCACCACCGTCGCACCCTCACCCCTAATCTTCCCCGCCGTCGCCTCATCCATAAAATCAGGCACAAAAATCACTGCTTTCACACCTAAATACTTCGCCATCCGCGCTACAGCCCTGCCCCAATTCCCTTCCGTACACGTCACCAACTCCACGCCTTCCTTTCTCGCCGCTGCACCCAGTTCGTGCAGTGTGGCTGTGATGGGTAGGGAGCATTTTTTGGTTAGGGCGACTTGGATGGCCCATGATGCGCCGAGGATTTTGAAGGCGGGGAGGCCGAGACGCGCGGATTCGTCTTTTAGGAGGATGTGGCCTAGACCGAGGGATTGGGCGAGGTCTGGTAAGGGGATTAGAGGGGTGATGGCGTAGTCGGGGAGGCTGCGGTGGAAGGGCTCGACGGAGGGGTTGGTGGAGGGGTGGGTGTGTTTGTAGGTTGAGGCGGTGGGGTTGTGGAACATGATGGATGATGAATTCGGGCGAGTATACGTGTTGATGGATATGGGGTTCAATTGTTCATCTGCAATGGGGTCGGATGGAAGACGTGATGCTCGGTTTCTACTTTGGGAGATCCAAGTCCTATATACATCGCAAGACCCATAGATCGTTCGCAGGGCGTGTGAGGCGTCTATATCGTTCACGCATACAGACTACGGTGCATCACTGCAAGCCACCACGAATGCCATGCGCGTCCCCTCCGACGGGAAACGCTCAAGTTGGGCAAGGCGGATGGTGCAACGTGGGGGGAATGTGGGACCGCTCAGAGTCTCAGCAGCTACGTCACTCCCGAGGTCTTTCTTACGCAGCTGCCTTCGCGTCTCTGTTTCACGCAAGCTTCAGCATCACCACGAGAACCACCACCATGTCACAGCAAGGAGTGCATGCGGCGTTGGGGAATATACCGAGAGTAGTGGTGCGACCAACGGTGGATAATGTCGTAGCGTCAACGTATCTTGTCAAGGTATTTGGAGTTGTTCTGCTGTTGTCGCGCATGTGCTAATAGGCAATAGGGCATCGTCTTCTTCCTCGCGCACCCGTTCCTATACCCTCTACTCAAAGCGCGACTACTACCCGCAGTACTTCTCAGCCTCTTTGTGCTCATCAACCTCTTTGTATGGACGTTGCTGCCCCAGGTCCTCTTCCTCAAGATATTTCACACGGCGGGTAGTGCGTGGGTCAACGCCGTATTTCTGGTCTTGGGAGAGGGAGCTGCGATAGTCGCATTGCTGTTCGAGTCCTTCTTGGTTGTACGTCTACACACACTGCACGTTATACTCAGGTACTGACACTGTCTAGGACGAGTCGCAAGTCGATGTGTTCGACGCCGTCCTCATCTACAAAGGCTACGAAGACCTCGTTCGCAAACACCGACCCGTCACTGAAGATGCGCTGAACGACCCCGTCCGTCGACTAGGCAAGCCTACGCGCTCTTCTGTCTACGCGCCGTTCTCCTTCCGCCAGATCGCCGAGTTCGTCATACTGCTGCCTGTGAACTTTATACCATATGTCGGGGTGCCGATATTTCTTTTGCTCACGGGCTATCGCGCGGGTCCGTTCCAGCATTGGCGATACTTTCAGCTCCTGGGCTATGACAAGAAACAGAGGAATCTTGCCATCAAGAAGAGGAGGTGGCAATACACCTGGTACGTATTCTGCGTATGGTCATTGTGACGCGACTAATCAGTATTCAGGTACGGCACCGTCTATCTCATGCTGCAGTATGTGCCGCCGCTTAGCATGTTCTTCCTCATGACAGCACCAGCAAGCTCGGCGTTGTGGGCCGCGGACCTGGAGAGAGCGCGGAGGGAGCAGGAGGCGAACCTGGCTCAGGCGCCGCAGTACACGGACGAGCCAGACACCGCTGTATGATAGATAGTGTTATCTAGTTGGTCGGAATACACCGCGTTGGAAGACAGCACAGCATGTCTGTTTGGGATCATCTGAGGACCTGAGCGATAGCTTGCAAGCCCGAGTGCTGAGGTCATGGAAGCTTGACGCGCGTGATCACGGGGTAGCTTTCGCGCTCGAAGCCCACCGTATCCTGATTTGCGCATGCAACGAGACACGTGAGATATGTCGCTCAAATGTGCGACAGCTAATCAACCAAGTTCCATGGTTAAAAGTGGCTGGCATAGCACTATGCAGACCTCGGTTCTGGTTGTCTGGGGCATGGCGGATGCGCCTGGCGCAGGTACAATCCTCGAACAGGGAACGTGTCACGCTAGTCGCACTGTCGGCCAGGCAGCACTGGTCACATTCGTCATTCGCCCGCCGCGCCTTCCCCAGCCCCATAGATAGCTCCAGCTTGAGCTCCGTCCCCAACACACCACTCACTCCCCCATCTCTCCCTCTCCACCCGCCATCCCATCTCCCATCCATCCATTCTTCTTCCATACCCCATCCGTCTCCATTAAACGTCCGCAATCATGAAGACGGCGGTGCTCCTCGCAGCAGCCACTTCGGCCTCTGCGGCTGTCTACAAGACGCCGCTCAAGAAGGTCTCTCTGTCTGACCAGCTGGTAAGCCATCGTTGCATTCGGACGCGCGAGATCGCAGTCTAACCGCGAGCAGGAATTTGCCAACATCGAGACCCAAATGGCTGGCCTCAAGCAGAAGTACTCCCAGCAGCACATGACCGGCCTCAAGGCCCAGTCGCACATGGAGGCTGCGCTCAAGGCGCCCTACATCGCCGATGGCACCCACCCCGTGCCCGTCAGCAACTTCTTGAACGCGCAATGTACGTCTCCGAAGCTCCGCGCGTTGCGCAGCATCGTGTGGCGAAAGCTAACAGGCGCCAGACTTCTCTGAGATCTCTCTCGGAACTCCTCCCCAGACCTTCAAGGTTGTTCTCGACACGGGAAGCTCCAACCTCTGGGTCCCATCGCAGAGCTGCAACTCGATTGCCTGCTACCTTCACACCAAGTACGACTCTTCGGCGTCGTCAACCTACAAGAAGAACGGCACCGAGTTCGAGATCCGCTACGGATCCGGCTCGCTCAGCGGCTTCGTCTCGCAGGATGTCTTCCAGATCGGCGACCTCAAGGTCAAGCACCAGGACTTCGCCGAGGCCACCTCCGAGCCTGGTCTCGCTTTCGCCTTCGGCAGGTTCGACGGCATCATGGGTCTTGGCTACGACACTATCAGTGTCAAGGGCATAGTCCCTCCCTTCTACAACATGCTCGACCAGGGTCTCTTGGACGAGCCCGTCTTCGCCTTCTACCTCGGCGACACCAACGAGGGCCAGGAGTCCGAGGCTACCTTCGGTGGCATCGATGAGAGCCACTACACCGGCAAGATGGTCAAGCTTCCCCTCAGGCGCAAAGCCTACTGGGAGGTCGACCTCGATGCCATCACCTTCGGCAAGGAGACTGCTGAGATGGACAACACTGGTGTCATTCTTGACACCGGTACATCTTTGATCGCTCTTCCCTCCACCATCGCCGAGCTCCTGAACAAGGAGATCGGTGCCAAGAAGGGCTTCAACGGCCAGTACTCTGTCGAGTGCGACAAGCGTGACAGTCTGCCCGACCTCACCTTCACTCTTACCGGCCACAACTTCACCATCAGCGCGTTCGACTACATCCTCGAGGTCCAGGGATCCTGCATCTCTGCCTTCATGGGTATGGACTTCCCCGAGCCAGTAGGACCTCTTGCTATTCTCGGTGACGCTTTCCTCAGGAAGTGGTACTCCGTATACGACCTCGGTAACTCGGCCGTCGGTCTTGCCAAGTCCAAGTAAGCTTCTGCCCTCTATGTCGCCCCATTACGGATATCACACAACTCTGGAACGTCATGGAAATGATGTCGGCGTTTGGATCAAATTGTAGTTACGTTTAATGACTTGGGTATTCGGTTGTACAAGAGTACATCAGCCAATGAGAAGGATAAATAATGATTGTGCCCTTGCATGTGATGTTTTGGATCTTTGTATGTACGTCTCCGCTTGTTGTTGCCATGTCAAGACGTCACCATGTGCCGCCACGGCAGCCGTTTGGTGAGACGAATGTTGCACCCTCAGTTTCCACCGCCATCATATACCACCACAACGACCTCTTCTTCCACATACGACCATAGGATCATGAAAATTAGGCTTCCCGTCCGCTCAGCCATATACAAGCATGATACCGGCGGATTAGTAGTTAGGTGGGTGACCACTAGCGAATCCCCGCTGTTGTATGTTTTTGCCTTCTTTTTGCCCAGGTTTTGAAATGTAGGCACCGTGGAAGATACCCTTCTTTTTGCCACCATTGACGAACAAACTGTAGGCGTGGGCTCATGATCGTGATATCCATCCGCATCCGCTTGTCTGCGCCTCCGTTGGAGTACCTGGCTGTCATCGCGTGGACTATTATAGTCCACGTTAGCGGACGGCAGCGCCTTGGGCTGGCGTTTACACGTGCACCTATCGATAAGTCTGACCAATGACGTCTGTGGAGTGGCACAACGGACCTGGAGGCTTGCAGCTTGCAACCTAGAAGCATGTGGGATGATAACGGATTCGAGTGAAATATACAGATCAATACAATGCCCGTCACACCCCACAGTTACCGGTCGCGGTCGTTGCCTGGAGGTGTGCGTGGGTAACCTTATCGTATCGCGCTAGTAGGTACCCCGGACGCATGCAGCACGCTCCTCAGCCACGAGACAGCTACAAGTCATTCCCTCAACGCTCCAATATGTGACCTTTAACGATCTTCCCAACTGCCCTGCAGCGAGCGATACCTTTTCAGATAGTAAATCGCAATACACTTCAGAGTCCACATCGCTGCCTTGACCAACGGTGGTACATCCGCCAGCACATCCGCGAGCAACCTTGACGATCCAATAACTGTTGAGTGCAGGCGCACGACGCCCCATCCCGAGATGGCGTCCCAAGACAGAAGCCAGGACAGGACGAGTCGCCGAATAAGCAGAAAGCGAAAAGACTCAAGAAGAGAAACACGCGGTGTGTCTATGGACGTACCGGAGCGCTTCCGAGATGGCGACGATGCACAGGAGGATGTCACGGCGCCGAAGCGGAACAACACCATGTCGATGAACCAGTCGCTCTTCTCCATGATAGCCCGCGCGGGTCAGCAGTCGCAGAAGGACCTGGGCACGATGCAAGAAGTCGACTCCGGCGATAGCGACGACGGAGGCAAGAAGGCACCCTACCGCAACCTCGACGGCGCAGCACGACTAAGTCGCTTGAGCTCAGCCAACGACTTCCAAAGTCCAGCTGGAGACTTGGATGGGCCGACGATAGAGAAGGGAAAGCACAGGCGCACTCTCTCCGAGAACAAACTATTGCGCTCCCTGCCCAAGTTGAAGCTCTCCAGCCGGAAGGAAGCACGCTCAGACAGCCGCCGCGGCGATCAGATGTCCTCGTCACAGTTCCTCCCCCCGAAACCGTCACCCGATGACCTTCCGACCCCGCCGAGCGAACCGAAACCGAAGACCAAAGACAAGACCAAGGCCGCGGCCGGGGAGGACACACAAGTAGACAAAGGGAGGAGCTCAGGTCGAAGGAGTAGACACGGAAGCTCCGCAGGGCTTGCTAAGAGCAAAGCGCCCGTCACGCTTGCTCAGAGGATACAGCAAATATTCGAGTTTGAAGAGGTGGAGGAGGTTATATCCGAGTATCCTTGCTGGCTACTCCAAAGCATCCTGCTGCAAGGGTACATGTACATTACCCAGAAGCATATATGCTTCTACGCGTATATACCCAAGAAACATGTAAGCATCCATCGCCACACAAAAGACATTAACTTACTGACTCTTTCAGCACGATGTTAGTAAAACAGGTTACCTCTCCAAGCGCGGCCGATCAAAGTTCAACCGCTACTGGTTTGTCCTCCGCGGCGACGTCCTCGCATACTACACCAACCCCACCGAACTCTACTTTCCGCGCAACCGCATCAACCTGCAATACGCCATCTCCGCCGAAGTCATCGAGCCCACAAAGAAGGGAGAAGAAGAGACTAGCTTTACCATCACTACGGATGAGCGAAAGTATCTGTTCAAGGCGGACAGTGCGGCGAGCGCGAAGGAGTGGGCGAGGAGTATCCAGAAGGTCATCTTTCGGACACATAATGAGGGAAATAGTGTCAAGATTAGCCTGCCGATTCAAAATGTGCTGGAGATTGAAGAGAGCAGTATTCTGGATTTGGCGAACACGGTCAAGGTGAGGGTTATTGATAATGATGAGACGTTTGCTATTGATGAGGTATGTGGTCTTCCATATCAACGTATGGATTGTTTGCTAATCCCGACAGTATTTCTTCTCGTTCTTCAACCAAGGACAGGACGCGCTCAACGTTCTACGCATCATGATCAATGACAATGAGCACCACCAAGCCTTGCAACAAGGTGGTGACGGCGAGGCATCTACGCCAACCGGTCAACGCGAATCTGTAGCATCGCCAACCACGACCGCCGACACACCACACATTCAAGAGAATGTTCGTGCAACGCTTTCGCCTTTGCAGGTACCGCGTGCAGGAAGGTCGAGCATAAGCGATGTATCTGCTCGGTCTAGCCACGATGCCAACAGGAAGAGCTGGGACGTGCGACGTAGCATGGACGCGAGCCGCACCTTTCGACGGCCGAGCGGCGAAGTACAAAGACCAAGTAATGAAGCGCGACGAAGCTTCAGTGGTAGAGGTCGTCCAGGAGACCGAATTCCTCTGTCGCCTAGAGGAGCGGATTCTGAGTCAGCCAACCTTTCACTCGATCCGGGTACCGAATCGTCAGTCGCGATTCAATCCGTGGACGAAAGCAGCGCTTCTGCCTCGCAAATACTGGACCGCTCCGACTTATTCCGTGGTCCCGCCAATCACGCAATCAATGCGCCTTTGCATAAGCTAGACACTCAAGCCAGAGATTCACAGGACACAGCGCGTTCGGGCCAACCGAAATCCGCAAACACTGCGAATCGATTAAAGCAACCCCAAACACCGACAGGCGCGACTGATCTGGAAGACGATACTGACACTAGCGCTCAACCTCGCCTATCAGGGTCCTCATCTGCTCTACAAGATCTCGCCTCCTACCCGCTTCAGAAAGCGTCGGGCCTAGCGGGGTTCTTCAGGACCCGCTCGAAGAAAATGGGCAACCTACTCGCGACCGAATCCATGGGTTACTACGAGAAGGTGTCGGGTATGCTCGCGGGCGGGCGGAAGCATTACACCACTGCCGACGGACTGGAAACTGGAGATCAGGTTCATGGGTTCGAGGACGACGAGGACGCGGCGAAGGCTGCGGAAAACTTCCAAAATCACTTCGCCTTCCCCGACACCGAGGTGTTACAGTCGTCGTTCTTTGCGTCGCTGCAGCGCGTCTTACCAAACTACGGCAAGATTTATATCAGCGGTAACTACTTTTGTTTCCGCGGCCTGTTGCCTACGTCCAAGACCAAGGTCATTATCCCCATGCGGGATATCGAGAATGTCAACAAGGAGAAAGGCTTCCGACTGGGCTACCATGGTCTCGCCGTCGTCATCAAGGGCCATGAAGAGCTCTTCTTCGAGTTCTCAAAGGCCGAGTATCGCGACGAATGCGCAATCATGGTGCATCGCGTTTTGGAGAATAATAGGTATCTCGACGATGAGGATGATTCTTCTTCGGGCGTTGACAGCGACGACGAGGCCGCAAGGGCGGAGCACGACCTGCTACAACAGGCCCGCGACCATACCGACACAGACAAGAAGGTGGATGTATCGGAAGTCGTACGCGCTGCAGAGCACGATCGCATTCCACTCGTATTCGACGACCCTCTCGCCTCTATCATTGATTTCAAACCCGCGAAGCCGCTGAAAATCGTTTGCCTGACCATCGGATCTCGAGGCGACGTACAGCCATACATTGCGCTATGTAAAGAACTGATCAAGGAGGGACACGAGGCGAAAATCGCGACTCATGCTGAATTTGAGCCCTGGGTGCGGAAGCATGGTATCGAATTCGCAGTCGTCGACGGCAATCCAGCCGAGCTCATGCGGATATGTGTCGAGCACGGTATGTTCACAGTCGGCTTCCTGAGAGAAGCCAACGCCAAGTTCCGCGGATGGCTCGACGACGTGTGTAGTTCAGCCTGGCGGGCATGTCAAGGTGCAGACCTGATTATCGAGAGCCCGAGCACGATGGCTGGTATTCACATCGCAGAGGCCCTCGAGGTCCCGTACTTCCGCGCCTTCACGATGCCATGGACACGCACGCGAACGTACCCCCACGCATTCGCTGTCATGGAGAATAAGCAGGGAGGCGCTTACAATCAGTTCACCTACGGCATCTTCGACAAGATGTTCTGGCTAGCCATCTCTGGACAAATCAACGCCTGGCGACGACGCGAGCTGGGACTTCCACCCACGACCATGCGTAAGATGCAGGCGAATACGCGACCGTTCTTGTACAACTTCAGTCCCCACGTAGTACCGCCACCTTTCGACTGGCCTGACTGGGTCCGCGTAACCGGATACTGGTTCCTGGACGAGAGCGAGGGCTACGAACCACCAGCGGACCTAACCGCCTTCATCAAGAAAGCGCGCGACGACGGCAAGAAGCTTGTCTACGTCGGCTTCGGTTCCATCGTCATCGACGACCCCGCCGCCCTCACAAAAACAGTCGTAGACTCCGTCCTCAAAGCCGACGTCCGCTGCGTCCTCTCAAAAGGCTGGTCCGACCGACTCGAAACCAAAGACGCATCCAAACCCGAAATCCCGCTTCCACCAGAAATCTTCCAGATCCAATCTGCCCCTCACGACTGGTTGTTCAAGCAAATGGACGCGGCGGTGCATCATGGTGGGAGTGGTACGACGGGTGCTAGTCTGCGCGCTGGTATACCTACGATTATCAAACCGTTCTTCGGCGATCAGTTCTTCTTTGCTCAACGCATTGAGGATCTTGATGTGGGGATTTGGCTCAAGAAGGTTAACACTAGTGTGTTTAGTCGCGCGCTTTGGGAGGTTACGAATAATGAGCGGTATATTGGGAGGGCTAAGAGGTTGGGGCAGAAGATTAGGAAGGTAAGTCGTCCTCCATCTCCATCACCATCTCCATCAATCATCAGAAGACGGTCTTCCTAACGTATTTGTTCCACAGGACAACGGCACACAAGTCGCCATCCAAACCATCTACCGCGAACTCGACCGCGCACGCACGCTCATCAAGACTCATGGCAAACAGCCTGGCTATGAAGATGCGGATGCTACGGACGATGGGTTCGGCGACGAAGACGACTGGACGATTGTTGATGAGGGCGAGAAAGCTGAGGTTTCTCATCCTTATATGGTTAAGGAGCCGGTGGCGGGGATGGAGCAGGATGCGGAGAGGATGGGGGGTGGGAGTTTGGGGCTGGGGAGTATGGTACTCAAGGAGGCGGGGAAGACGAGTAGGAAGGAGAAGTGATGTTGGGGATGAGGGAGTGAGGGAGTGAGGGAGTGAGGAGACGTTAATTATTGCGGCAAGGATATCGCTTTGGCTTTGGGTATGGGTATGGATGGGTACACGGCGTTTTCTTTGGATTCTGCATGAGTTATAGAGTAGATTGTTACGATACCACGCGGTTTTGATGTGCCCTGTGCGCACGTGTTTTTTTAGTCGTGAGCGTAATTAGGCGTAGGTAATGGAATGGAATGGATGATTACACAGTTCTATGCTCGAGAGGATTTTCGGTATGTTGCGCGGCGGTTGATGGAGATGTGTGGGGCTGATAGATCGTCGTTGCCTAAACATGGGAATGGTATTAACGTATCTTCTACTTGACCAATCTTAGATGACCACGAATATGTTGTCGCTTGTATGCAAGTAGGGATATGATAGGTCGCATGCTGGTGTTCTTGGTAGTGACGTCTTGGTAGTTTGTGTGTGTAGATATGGCGAATGCAATGCTACTGAAGTGCAGCCTGGAAGTTGCATTAGTATGTGTGAGGGCTACATGTATTTCTGATGACTCGAATCTATACATCGAGCACGTGTGTATGCGGCAAGAGTATACAACTGTCGAGTCATATCATGTTATGTCGCCGCATGGTGCACTCCAAAGACGTCGATTTTCCCAAGAACGGGTTGCTAGCGGAAATGGCACGTGATGTGAGACCGCATTTCATGGAGAAGAGGCATCTCCCAGAGCACAAGATATGTTGCTCGAAGAGGGTCCTGGGTATCTTTTACGATTAAGTGCAGCTGGTTCTCGTGACAGTAAGGTCTTGATGTGTGTGTGTGTGTGTGAGGCCTACATGCATCTTTAGTGAGTCAAAAGAATACGGCATGCGCAGATGTAGGCATCAAGAGTATACTTGCATAGGACTTCAAGGCTATGAAAATCGTGCGTATACGTCAGATAAGCCATCTCCCACAGATCGATCGTGCAATGTCGTAGCCTGGTGTTCGCGAGGGTAAAGTCTTGGCATTCCTCGGGGCTTCAGACGCGTCTAGGCCACTACGACCCTACCAAGTCGAAGGAGGTATCGCGGAAAAAGCATTGCATCGATTCCCAATAATAGGTACCGTTGAGTTCGTGGATGGACTCGTGATGCCTGGTGATAAACGCGTCGTCCTATTTGGAGAGCGCTCTTTGTCTTTGGTGGCATGTTTGAGGTAGTGGCAGTCGCGCTAGTATGGTGGCTGAGAGGTATAAAGATGGCCGCCCCTCGCTCCCAAATATTTGGGGGAAACCGAGCCGCGACGCCATACGTCAACCCCGGTCGCGCAGCACCTCACCACCTCATACACGAAATAAACTGAACACACTGGAGCCTACATTGACGCCAGATCTTGCAATCTACTTGCGCTATCGTAGTGTAGTCTGCAAACCTATTCAGGTTTCTACTTCTCCGAGGTCTTACCCACGCTCCACCTAGCCCGTCGCACCACATCTGGAAACTACACCTTCACTCTCAACTTAACTTCAGCACGTTGCCGCCAGACGTCATAGCGCATCGCGACTGCGACCAAGCTTCCACTCACCACTCCTCGCCGCGGGAGTCCCGAATGCGCCGAGCCGAAGCACAACGCGCCCACGTCCAGCACCACCACGTCGCCAGTCGCATGGGCTGCCTCACCTCGGCATGAAGATCGTTTCGCCCCGGGATCTCAGCTATCCCGTCACCGTCATCGACCTCCTTAAGAAGCGCGACGATGACGTCCAGCGGTCGGGCAAGCTGTTTAACTACAGCTATGACAGTCGCGTCACCGAAGGCGACAAGTGGGGAGGCGAGAAGACGGTCATGAAGAAGTTCAGGCAGACGTTTGCCGCGAGCACAGAGGGAAAGATCACGCGCTGGTTCATCAAGCCCGGCACCGTCATTGAGCGATATGGGTAGGCCTACTGCGCGCTTGCTGCGCGCGCAACATGCTAACACGGCCGCAGAACTCCACTCCTCGAGATCGAAGAGCCATGCACGCACGAGACACAGTTTGGCGGCCTCTGCGTCGACTGCGGCCGCGACATGACGCAGGTCGACTACCTCACCAAGGAGCTCGATGTCGGACGCGCGACGGTCAACATGGCGCACGACAACACGGCGCTCCTTGTCAGTCACAAGGAGGCGGTAGCGGCAGAGGAGGACGCCAAGAAGCGCCTGTTGAGCGCGCGCAAGCTGACCCTCATTGTCGATCTGGACCAGACCGTCATCCACACCACCTGCGAGCGCACCATTGCCGAATGGAAAGCCGACCCCGAGAACCCGAACCACGATGCCGTCAAAGACGTACAGGGCTTCCAGCTGGCGGATGACAATGTCTCCAATGTGGCTGCGAACTGGTACTACGTCAAGATGCGCCCAGGCCTCAAGGACTTTTTCGACCGAGTCTCGAAGCTCTACGAGATGCACGTCTACACCATGGCCACCCGAGCCTATGCGCAAGCCGTCGCAAAGATCATCGATCCCGAGCGCAAGTACTTTGGCGACCGCATCCTCAGCCGCGACGAGAACTACACAGACAAGCTCAAGAGTCTGACGCGGCTCTTCTACCAGAACACAGCCATGTGCGTTATCATTGACGACAGAGCAGACGTCTGGCAATACAGCCCGCACCTCGTCCGCGTGCCCGTATTCAACTTCTTCCCTGGCGCTGGAGATATCAACGCGAGTTTCCTGCCTAAGCAGCAAGAGCTTGTGTCATTCGCAAAGGACAAATCGCCCCCGACCCCGAAGAAGGCCACAACTGAGAACGCGACGACGAGTGTCGTATCCGTCCCAGGCAAGCCGCTCGAGACCACGACCGAAACTACGAATGGTGATTTGAATGAGCTGGGACAGCAGCTCATATCATTAGCAGCAACTGAAGATTTGGAGGAGCAGGCCAAAGAGCAGGAGAAGCTCATCATCGCGCAACAAACAGAGCGGCCTCTGCTACAGCAACAGCTCATGCAGGATAGGGAGGATGAAGAGACACCTGCCGAAGCTGAACCTCGCGACTCACGACCGGTCGAACAACCCAAGGTCCGACACAGCATCCTCAACGACGACGACAGAGGGCTTGACGTCATCGAACACAACCTCAACCTCGTCCACCGCACATTCTACGATGAATACAGGAAGGCCAAGAAGGTGCCAACAGGCGGTCGTGTGGCTGAGCTCAAGGGCGAGAAGAGCCCAAAGAAGCGCTCCATGGAAGAAGACGTCATTCCTGATGTCGCCGAGATTATGCCGCGCATCAAGAGCGAGGTGCTCGACGGTGCGGTGGTTGTCTTTTCTGGCATCATCCCACTTGGTGTGGATGTCCTAACGTAAGTACTCCGTAGCGAGCTCGTAGAGCGCAGCTAACCCTTCCCAGATCGGACTTCGCACTATGGATCGGAAGCTTTGGCGCAGAAGTTACCACGAATGTTACCCGGCGAACGACCCACGTAATTGCCAACCCCGATCGAAAGACAACCAAAGTAAAGCGAGCCGCCCGATACCCCCACATCAAGATCGTGAACCCCGAATGGATGTTCCAATGCTGCACCAGATGGGAGCATGTAGACGAGACACCCTACATAATCGAGACCGATGCGGCGGAGCGAGGCGGCTCACCCATCGCCGACCTGGAAGATGAGAGCATCGACGGAACAGGCGATGAAGCAGCGGATAACGCCTCCCCAGTAGTTGAAATGTCAAACGACGACTGGGCGCAGCTCGACGACGAGCTCGCTGATTTCATGAACGAAACCGACACAGACGGCGGCGGCAGCGAATCAGATTCCGACAGCGTCCGATCAGACAACAGCACAGCATCAGATACCCAGCAACAAGCCGCCAAGAAGAAGCGGAAACGCACAAACTCCACCGACGTCAGCGAGACGGAGGAAAGCGATAGCAGCGTCAACAGCACCACCTCGCGCCTCCAACGGCGGAAGAAACGTACCATGGAGCGGGTGACGTCACTCACAAACGTTGTTACCGCGGACAAATCAGGTCTACCCAGCCCAGAGACCACTGGTCCAGAAGAAGACCAGGGGGATATAGACGGTGACGACGAGGAGATGAAGAATCCTGAAGTGAATGAGACGACGGCGCCAGATCTCCAAGATGACTATGACGATGGTCTTGAAGCGGAGTTACTGGCTGGCTTCGGGGATAGTGATGGTGAGGAGTAGTACTTCACCCGTCGACCTAGGAACGCTGAACACCATGGAAGCTACATCACCATTTAGTTTTGTAGCTTCAGTTACTCTATGCTGATGTAGTCTGCAGACCTGTTCATCCTTTTTCGCGTACAAGGTGACTGGTTCTACGTCTTCTTCAAACAGGCATGATTTTTTTTTGATGTAAGAAGGTGTGTGGTATGCGATTTTCAGCTTCTTACCTGTCTACCTATCTGCATAGCGAGGTGTTTTTGGCTGTTTGGCGTTGCTTATTCTTTATATATTTTGGTTCGTTTTGGGGGTTACGCTCGCTTTTGGGTGGCGAGGGGTATGGGTTGGGGTGTTGCTTCAAGGGGGAATTGGGACTGGCTAGAGGGGGAGAGAGAGAGGCAGAGGGAGAGAAGCTGCTGTAGGCGAAATGCAACAATTGAACACTCTGGAGCCTATGTTGACGTTAGGTCATCTGCTTTGCATGCTTTTATCTTGATGTAGGTTGCAGACTTGGTACTATGTCTTATTACTGAAGGGACTGTTGAAGTGATGTTACATTGCGCTCGTCTCCATTGTTGCCTGAGACCGCTGACTGACTGCCGACTGCCGCTCTGTTACGTTCACACACCAGACTTTCCCGCTCGCGACCTGATCTGCGACGTCGGATATGAGTGTGGTGGCGGCGGCGGTGGCGGAGCAGGAAGTCACAATAACACACCACATACCAAATCAGCATACGGAAACAATTCGCGATTCCTTCGAAAATGCAGAGCGCATCATTGGCGTTTCTCAGCGTTACCCCGAGTTGAGCATCCTTTATAATGCTTCGTTCGGAAGTAATAATGTTCGCCTAGATGTTCGCCTTGCACAGCCCTGACTCCGCCTACGGGGTGATTGACCGGGTAAATCCATGGATGGTGGATGTGGTATGCATCGCTTAGGAGTTTGGAAGGATTCAAGCATGGAAGGGGGATATAAGCTTTTGGGGTTCTGCTTGTTTTGAGGAGATACTGTGAAGTACAGGTCGCGACTATCTTGTACCACAACTAGGATCAATTTACCTATCTACAATCTTCACACACATACCCATTATCAACCTCACCTCTACGCGCCTCCCAGTTCATCTCCTCATCACCGTACCAACACTACCAACACTACAAACACCCCAACCCCTCCCTCAACACCCTTCCAACACCTACCCAAAATGGGCTGCATGACCTCCTCCCTCTCGCCCAAAAACCCTCACTCAGAGCAATGGGCTCCCCACGCCGACACCACCAACGCGAATCCCTCTGCGAACGGACACGGTTCAGATGACGATGAAGAGGGCCCAAAGAAATACGACCCTGCGGCTGCGGGGAGGGAAATGGCTAAGACGGGGAGGACGGCGGGTGGGATGGCGTATGCGGCGATGGGGTCGGAGGCGTATGGGGGAGGGCCTGTTGCTGGGTAGAGGGTGGGGGGATGGGAGAAGGGGAGGGGGGTGAGGATGGGGGTGATGGAGATGAGGGACGTGAGGGATATTTCGAGTTGTATACGATATTCATGTCTCTAGACATAGGTTACCCGGGCGCCTACAACTGCTTATTTGATGCGTATGTGCTGTGTGATGTGGTACCCTGATACACTACGGTTGCTTTTTGCTTTATTCGGGTGATGTTTGAATGTGTTTGTAGATGCCTGGCCTTTGTGACAGCGGGTAGCTGATTGAACAACGAATGTATGAATGCGGAAAGTCATGCTTTGAGCCACGTGAAATGAATGCGTGGAGGTGACGTAGCAGTCAAAGCTGAAACTGACGTTCAGGTTCGAGCGAGAAAGTAGGAGAATGTCTTGGACTGTTGGGACGATCGATTGCATTGCGAGCGAGCTGTCATCCAAACCACTCCCCTCTCCCTGTTCCCCACCTCGCTCCAATTACAACCAGCCAGCGCTGCACACGCGTTCACAGCCCAAGCTTACCCCAGTTTGTCGCTTAGGTTAGCGCTATTCACCTCCCGCGTGGACCCTTGTTCTTGGGCGGAGCTACATCGGTGGGTGGGTCTTTGGCGGGACACAAGTGAGGCTGAACCTACGAAGGGCTGCTTGCCTGCGCGCTTACTTCCTTTTTCCTGCCCCATCAACCCTTCCGCTCCTACTCCACTTTTACCGGTCAGTTTGCCGGACGTATTGCGATCGACTGCAGCTGCGTATCTTGCGGGCGATTAGGCAACAAAGGAGGAGAAAGACTCAAAGGCCAAGAACAAGACTTACGTAGACGGCCGCGCATATCGATAAGGCGACGAGCGAACTTGCTACGGGGTGCTCTTTGCGATATCTGGAGGGAGTCGAGGAAAAGCACACATGATGGCGCCGCGGTTGGCTTTTATGGACCTTTCGGTGGATCTGAAGACGTTGATAGTCCAGCATGTAAGTCTCTGGGTTGATGGTGGGTTTAAGGTAGCAGGAGAAGCACCAGGCTGACACTACACCACGCAGATCAACCGCCCAACCGACCTCAAGAACCTCTGCCTCACCTGCAAACAACTCCACGAGATCACCGTCCGCCAACTCTACTACGAAGTAACCCTTGACGTCGGTTCACCCCACGACACGCGCCTTGCAGCCTTCCTCAACCCCAAGAACATCGGCCTACAACATGTCCGGAAGCTAGACCTCTACCTCGCAGATGTCCTGGACAAATGCAATCAGCAGCAACAAGCCAACTTTGCTATTCGCATGATCTTGGAGCTGCTACCGGAGAACCAACTGGAGAAGTTCTCGTGGCACCCGTGGTCGCCGTTCTCCGGAGACAACCTGGTGTTGCTGTACAAAAAGCAGAAGCGCATGCGGTGGATGGAAAGCATTTCGCTGGATCGCAATGTTCTGCCAGAACTACAGAAGCTGCCGAATATTGAAACGTGCTTCCAGGAAGTACGGAAGCTTGGCCTATACCCAGACTCACGCGAGGTCCTGGACTTTTGTCACTTCTTGCTGAAGAACGTGGCTGGGCGCAAGCTAGAGAAGATCACGCTGCATGCGAGCTTCGATGAGATGGATCCGACTGTTACCATGCGCGAGCTGAACGATACAGTCAATGCACCTGGACTCATTACTTCGACCATGTTCAGCCATATGCAGCCGTTCGCAAAGTGCACGCCGATCACACTCAATGAAATAACGCTACAAAAGCTACACCTGCGCTATGCTTCGGAAACATACTGCAAGCTGATTGACTTCCGGTCCATCAAGAGCATCCGCATCTTTGGCTGTTCTGGTGCTGATGCCCTGTTTGCAGAGCTCAGCAAAAGCTCAAAACTACCCGACAAGCTGGAGACATTGGAGTTCAAACACGATGATAACGCAGAGAACGACGGCTTAGGCGCTATCGACGGCTTCCTCGTTCTCGTCTCGGGTATCGAGACGCTCACTCTTGACCTCACATACGTCAAGGCCTTACCAGCCGCCGCCGGCATCGTGCGCCACAGCAAAACACTCAAAAGCCTCAACGTACACGCGAGCACCGGTCCCGACAGCTGCGACGAAGAGCTCGTCTACGACTACGCCTCCTTCTCACAAATCTGCAAAGATTGCACACTACTCGAGCAAATTTCTGTAGCCTTTCCCGGCGTGAGCGTCATCCGCAGCAAGAACGACAGCTTCGTCAACTTCGAGAACTGCCTGGGTGACTTGCGCAATCTAGCGACTCTCAACATCACCACCTGGCCTACCAATAGTCCTTCATCGACTAAGCTACCACGCAAGATCTACGAACACTTGCTGGCTGGTTTGGCACAGCAAGGTTTTGACCGCAGCGCCGCTCATGCGAAAGAGAAGGAGAGGAGTTCGAAGTTGGGTATCATCGCTTTTGGCTCGTCAGATAAGGTGTACGATCGCGAGGATAGTCAGAACCAGATCAGTACGTATCGCCCTCGCAGCCATAAAATACCTTATACTAACCCACCCATCTAGTCTTTGTCAAAGGCCGCCAGATCGACCCACTCGGTAACGAAACCTCGACGGCGGTGCAGATCGGATGGTGTTTGCGCAAATTTATCGACGCGGGTTCCAAGTCGGATATTCTGGACTTTTCGCTGTCGCGTAGTTCGCGGCCGCCAACGAGGAGTTCGCCGGATAGTGATGATAGCGATTGACAGGGGGACGAGGTTGTCGAATGGGGGCAACCTGATGGGGATGATGGGTGGTAGGGGTGTGGGGAGTGGTAGCGATGGGGGTTAACGTTAAGAGGGACTGGATCATATCACGGGAATTATACGGTGGGTTGAGACGTTAGAGGCATGGCGATGCGAGCATATATACCAATTTGAAGGGATTAGCGGGCGTTGATACACAACCCATTCTTTACACTGATCTCTTCTCGGGCACAAATGTCAACTCTGAGCAAACTGAACGCGTCCATGGCATGTCTGTCTACGCGATTCGTTCATCGGACGAACATGCGTTCGTGGATCTCGGAGTATACTCCTTTCGATAAGATCGACGCGCTAGGAGATTATCTGAATTGCGTCATTGAGCGGAAATGAAATCTGGACATGACATTATGACAATGGGTCTACATTCATGCAGAAATGAGCACCCTCACGCGTGGTGTAACGAGACTGGGGGTCCTGGAGAAGATGTTTTCGTCCTGCGGATCGTGCCTGCCCTAACATGATCTGTAGCTTGAAACAGCCTCTGAATTTTCATGCCATGAGCATGCAATGTCCAGCACCAACTCTAAATCGTCCACATCTTCCAATTGCTAGCATCTGGTCTTGTTACACTCAATCGCATACCGCGAGCGGTCTCAGGCCATCTCTCCTTGTCCCTGTATCCATCTAACCGCGTCGGTAATTGCCGCGTCTGATCGGACCGCGAAACCTGTATGCAAGTAAGCCTACTAGAAACTCTACTAGACCTGTCACGTTCGGCCAGGCAGTTGATCGCGCCCTGTCGTCTTGATACATCTGGAAGCTACCGAGCAGTTGTTTGTTTAACCGGAAGCTAACGGGACATCAGCCAACGTCCTTCCCTCGTCACGGTAGAACTGCGGCTACGCCATGACTTCTTCTCCGCATGCGTCGCAGTATCCTGCACCACCAGACGGCCAGGACCCGCATAATTACACGCCCTTGTATCCCAACGGGCAGGTTCTCGACGGTCAGGCACCGTCGTCGCGCATAGCCTACCCGCAAGAAGCCGCATACCCGAAGCTCGAGAATATCAACGAGGTGCTCCAGGCCCAGCAGGCTCTCCAAGCGAACCATGCCTTGAATCCTCCGCTGCCGCAGCAATCCAAGCCGAACCGCCTGCGCAAAGCTTGTGATTCGTGCAGCATTCGCAAAGTCAAGGTGGGCGCATTCAGTCATAATACTATGATAGACACTGACGTCTGTAGTGCGACGAATCGGGCCCGCCGTGTAGAGCGTGCCTCGCGCTGGAGATTCCATGTACCTTTGAGCGCCCGAGCCGACGACGCGGACCGCCCAATAGGCATGCCGAAGCGATCAAGAAGCGCAGGATAGGCGACCTGGACTCCGAGTCGTCGACGCCGCAGTCTCCTACCAATGCCGCCCATGCGCTGGCGCAACTGCAGTCGTCGCATCCAGCCCAGCTCTCCGCCGAGGAGATATGCGCCCTGCCCACCCTGAACGCCCTCATCGACGACTTCTTCACATTCATACATCCGCTATGTCCCTTTCCGCACGAGCCGTCGTTCCGCGAAGCATGGGGGCATAGGGAGGACCTGACGAATCCCTCCTTCCTCGCCTTGCTGGCGTCCATGATCGCGGTCCTCGTCGCGTCTTTTCCTCGAAAACCACGCCTCCATCTCAACACACAGACGCGACGCGAATACCCGAACCACCTCTCCCTCGTCGACAAGTGCCGGGACGTGTGCGCGCGGGCGCGAGGACCCGGCTATCTCGACCGGCCGTCTCTGAACGTGTACGACGCGTGTACCAGCTACTTCCTCGGCTTGACCGGAGCCTACGTATTCCAATGGCGGCAACTGCGACTGTACCTCGCCGAGTGCCTGACCATCATACGCTCCCTGGGTCTCCATAAACCCGAGGCTCAGGGCTATACCTATCTTGGGGGCATGCCGAGTGCGTGGGGCTCCAACGGACCGAACCACGATGGCTCGAGAGAGTTCAAAGTAGACTACATCACCGAGGAGATTGGTCGGCGCGTCTTCTGGACGGTTTTTGTGGGTGTGCGGTACGTTTGGGCATTCTCGCAGTGTCGACCATGACTGACTTTGACAGGACTATACAACAGCTCGGCGCTTCCTTCGGCGAGCTGATGATTGCGCCTGCCACACCTACCGAGCCTCTACCACCACTCCCGCGAGAAGTCGACGATGTACACATCTTCCCAAATGAGATACAACCGCAGCGCGAAGGGGTCGTCTCCATGCTCACTGGATTCAACATCAACGTGCGCATCTTCCTGTCATACTCGTCGCTAGCAACGGCAGAGATGGCATTTGGCATTGACGAGATATTCGACTGGGATCGGCAACAACAGATCTTCACACAAAGCCTGCAGCGCTGTCGGCAGATCCTGGACAGCCTACCAGAGGTGCTCAAAGTCCGACCAAAGTCTAGCAGCAATAGTGGGCTCGAACAGCAGAAACCCTACTACCCGCCCATGCCAGAATACTCTGGGATGCGAGACCCCGCCATGGACACACATCACAAGCCGGAAGCGCACGAATTGCGACGCTACGAGATCCAGAAAGCGAACATCTACGCCAGCCATCTGTCCACTCGCTCGCACCTCGTGGAAAAGTACTTCCTTCAACTGGATAAGTATCAGCGGTCAAAGGGCCAAGCTGGTGCGCAAAACACGTCCAACGTCCTCGCAGCAGGAATCGACAGGTTTGTATCCGGCACAACAACCGACGCCGACGCGCTCGAAAAGGCAATGTCAGAAGAGCGCGAACAAGTGGTCAAAGACCTCCTCGTCGTACTGGGCAGCATCGACATGGTCAACATGGAGCCCAACGGCGACTCCTTTGTAAGTCTCTACGTTTAGTTGCAAAACTCAGATTTCCTCTACCCAGTCCATGAGATTGACGACTACGTCATCTCCATGTCGACACGTGATTTCTTTCGCCCAAACACCATCAGCCCGATCGCAAGCTTACGGTTCATGTCGACACAGACGCAGAAGATTCGCTCGATTGCTAGCACGCTGCTTGAGGTGCCCAAGGAGAGAAGGGGCAGTGTGGCGTTGCAGCATCAGGATTATCTTTACAAGTTCCTTGATATCTTGAGTAAGTTGGAGAGGGTGAGTCCTGAGGCGAGTGATCCCAGTGGCGCGCTGGATGAGGAGAGTGAGTTGAGGCTTTGGGCGGATTTGAGGGATCATCAGTTGAGGTTCCAGGAGCAGGGGGGTGTTTATGGGTTTTCGTGAGGGAGACATGGATGGGGTACGACAGCGCCGGACTTTACTGCGGAACGACGAGATCGCATGGGAGTATGCCCGTGTCGATGGTCTGCCCAGAGCACTCAGTGTAATACTGAACACCAGCTCGAACGGATGGAACGCAGCTACAGCGCCGAGTCTATCCTTGGATTGAGGATTGTGTCGGGAAGATTTGGGGTGAAGATGTAACAGTAGGAAGTGTCATTGCTATCTTGTCGCAGTCATTGTTAGATACAGTCAGATATTTGTTGGCACAAAAGCCTCTTCATACTCAATCTGTTCACAAGTCCACCCCAGCATTCCAGTCCACATAAAGTCGAAATTGATCATGCATCATGAGTCTATCCAGGTATACAATATATGTACAAGCTCTTCTCCACTCAACGTAAATGTTCTCAAAGTATACACCACGCCCAAGCCACATTACATAACTCCTGTCATGCAGCGCTCCGTATGGGTTCTGGCACTCCTTCATCTCTCCAGCCCTCCACAACCTCCACCTCTTCCCAGCACTTCCTCCCCCATCTACGGCACAACAACCACCCCAATACTCCCCGCCTGCCCCACCACACTCCTCGCCACGCCCTCCAAACTCAACCCACTCAACCTCGTCTCGCCATGCTTGATCTTCGCAATCTCATACACATGCTTCAGACTAACCGTGCCCACAGTCCCTTTCACCGCGTTTCCCACAGTCGGACTACTCGTCGACGTCTTTCCTTTTTGCCCGTCGTGGTTGTTCATAGGCCCGGGTACGTTTCCAGCACCTCTTATCTTGTTCTTGGTGGGGAGCACGCCGGCGGCGGAGAGGAGGAGGGTGGCGGTGGGAGGTGTGCGCAGTTGGAAGTGGAAGGAGCGGTCGGGGCGGACGGTTATGCGGGCGGGGATGGGGGTGCCGGGGGTGTAGTGGGCGGTGCGGGCGTTGAACTCCTGTATCATAATCAGTATACATGAATTGGTTATGCGACAATCGACTATGAAGCTATGCGACAGCCGGGGCGATTGGCAAACGTACTTTGCAGAAATCCATGCTCTTCACACCTTTACTTCCCAGCGCTGGACCGACAGGCGGCGAGGGCGACGCTTGCCCTGCGCCTACGATCAATTTGACGATTTGGTCTTTTGCTATTGCTTTTCGCGCCATGGTTGGGTGGGGATGTGGTTTGCGTTGGGGTGGGTTGCTGGGGAATTTGCGGAGATGGGCTCGGAGGTGTCGGTCACAGGGTTTTCCGGGATATGGTGAGGTATGCGATTGACGCGTTGGACGTATTGAAATGATGGGAATGTGAACAGGAAGTTATGGAGATACGGTTTCTAGGTATGATGGAGATTTTGGATCTTGGTGGGATGACGATGCTGCCTGTCGTTCCACGTGACGACGTGATTGAGCTAACAATCTACGCGTCGCAATTCCGCCACCTGGGAGCACTGATCAGCATTCCCGCACGACACTCTCTTTCCTCCCATCTCCCACCACATCGACCGGACATAGGCTGCAAACCTCCCCAGTGCCTCCTAGAAGTGTCAATTTCTCATGCATCGACCGAAATCTCTCGCAGCGGGCGAGGCCACCCCTGCGAAGCCCGCGGCGCGTCTATATGGTGGCACTCCACAGTCGACCGAACGACTCATCAAGCCCTTCCGATGCCCTGGCTCGGCAACAGTATCCAGTGTCTCAACGAAACCCGCAAGGAAGAGGAGGAAGGTCGATTACTCTGGTGCAGGAGGTGAAGACGGAGAGAGCGATAAGCCGTACTCGAATGAAGACCGATTAGCCCTCGCCACACGGGACGCCAACCGATTTCCCGTCTTCAAGCCCAAAGACAAAGATACCGCGTTCAGAACCAAGTTCATCGTTCCTTTAGTTAACAAGGATGTTGGAGCCTACAACCCGAATCGACCAGCGCCGCTGCTGGGTATGCGCACTGGAACTGTCTTTGTTGCGCGACCGCTGCACGACCCCAGCGGAGAGTTTGCGATAGTACTGTACGATCCTACGGTTGACGACAAACCGATACCGAAGGAAGAGGCGGAACCGAAGTTGAGTCAGACAGAGAAGAAGGAGATGGAGGCGCCGCTGGTACACAAGAGTTTGGCGGAGATACTGGGGTTGAAGAAGAAGGTGGACAACGAGCGACCGCGCGTACCGGTCGTCATTGATCCGAGACTTGCAAAGGTTCTGCGACCGCATCAAGTCGAGGGTGTGAAGTTCTTGTATCGCGCCACGACGGGTATGATCGATCCCAAGGCGAATGGGTGTATCATGGCCGACGAGATGGGTCTTGGAAAGACGCTGCAGTGCATCGCGCTCATGTGGACACTACTCAAGCAGTCACCCGATGCTGGCAAGTCGACGATACAAAAGTGCGTTATCGCTTGTCCGTCGAGTTTAGTGAGGAATTGGGCGAACGAGCTTATCAAATGGCTTGGGAAGGATGCTGTCACACCCTTTGCGATTGACGGCAAGGCCTCGAAAGAGGAGCTCATCCAGCAAATACGACAATGGTCGATCGCATCTGGACGTGCAGTCGTCAGACCTGTCCTCATCGTATCCTACGAAACTCTGCGCCTCTACGCCGACGAATTCGGACAGACACCTATCGGCTTGATGCTTTGCGACGAAGGCCATCGCCTGAAAAACGGTGATAGCTTGACGTTTACCGCGCTCAACAACCTGAACGTGCAGAGGAGAGTTATTCTTTCCGGTACACCCATCCAGAACGATCTGTCAGAGTACTTTGCGCTACTCAACTTCGCCAACCCCAACTACCTCGGTACGCGCATGGAGTTCCGCAAGCATTACGAGATTCCTATTTTGAAAGGTCGCGATGCCAATGGAACAGATGCGGATGTCAAGAAGGGTACTGAGCGGCTCACCGAGCTTCTCGGGTTAGTCAACAAGTTCATCATCCGACGAACCAACGACATTCTCTCCAAATACCTGCCAGTCAAGTACGAGCACGTCGTGTTCTGCAACCTTGCGCCGTTCCAGAAGGACCTATACAACCATTTCATCAAGTCACCCGATGTCCAGAGTCTACTCCGCGGCAAGGGTTCGCAGCCGCTCAAGGTCATCGGCATGCTCAAGAAGCTGTGCAACCATCCCGATCTACTCAACCTACCAGAAGACTTGCCAGGCTGTGAAGACAAGCTACCAGAAGACTTTGTGCAGAAGGATGCGCGAGGCCGAGACCGCGAGGTCAAGACATGGTACTCCGGCAAGATGGCCGTCCTAGACCGCATGCTCGCCCGCATCCGCGCCGAAACCAACGACAAAATCGTCCTCATCTCCAACTACACGCAAACCCTCGACATCTTCGCCATGCTATGCCGCTCACGCGGCTACGGCTGTTTCCGTCTCGACGGCACCATGAACGTGAGCAAGCGCCAAAAGCTAGTCGACAAGTTCAACGACCCCGAGAGCCCCGAATTCGTCTTCCTCCTCTCCTCCAAAGCCGGTGGCTGCGGTCTCAACCTCATCGGCGCGAACCGCCTCGTCCTCTTCGACCCTGATTGGAACCCTGCTGCCGATCAACAAGCCCTCGCTCGTGTATGGCGTGACGGACAGAAGAAAGATTGTTTCGTGTACCGCTTCATCACCACGGGTACTATCGAAGAGAAGGTCTTCCAGCGCCAGTCCCACAAACAGTCTTTATCGTCTTGTGTCGTCGACAGCGCGGAGGATGTTGAACGCCATTTCTCACTCGACTCTCTCCGCGAGTTGTTCCAGTACCGCGACAACACTACGAGTGACACACACGACACATTCAAGTGCAAGCGCTGTAGGAAGGAAGACGGGAGACAAGTGGCGAAAGCGCCCGCGATGCTTTACGGTGATACGAGTACGTGGAATCACTTTGTCAATGATGGGGAGAGTGGGCCGTTGGGCAAGATCCAGGATTTGTTGTTGAGGCAGGAGACGGGCGATGGGTTGAGGGATGTTAGCGCTGTGTTTCAGTATATTAGTCATTGAGTGGGTGGTATGGTGTGGGTGTAGGTGTGGGATGAAGGTGCTGATAGGCAGGATGAGGGTGTTGTCAGCATGTGTCATTTGCATAGTTCTTTCGAGGTTTCTAGCGTTCATGAAGCGTGGTGTTAAGATGGATGGTGCTGGGTAGTGGGTTATGATAATGAAATATGATATCTTTACGTTGGCGAGACTTGGTCACTATGGTTTTTGACCTCATGTCGCCTATGCTAATATCTCGCATACGGACTTTGCAGGCATGCATCGCGGTTGCCGAAACCTACTTGTCGCGCTATGTTCATGACGCGCATTCGTGTCTGTCTCGATGTGCCCATATTCCTAAGGCAAACGTGCCGTGTAAACGCTCTTGCCTCATTTGCGAGAACGCGTTCCAAGTCGCGTCATGTTGTTCGGAGTAATGACGGAGTCACACGGGATGAATTGGTCAGTGTGGTTGGTGTGGCCAACCGTGGCTGTTGATTTGCAATCCGCGGTCCTTGGTGTGGTGATTTCTTGGTTGAGAGGGAAGTCGCAACTTGGTGTTGGGGATGGACGGCAGGTATTGGGTGCGGTGCAAAACGGCGGAGGGGTTGTGATTGTGGTTCATGTTCTTAGGCTGACGCCTGATTCTTTGTTCCGATAGCAGATGGCGGCGCACTTCAACAAAGGATGTCGAAGGCAACGCGGTGAGCTCGAGAGCATATGCCATTCTGTGCCGAAGTACTGTTCAGCACTGTGACAATGCTATCGCTGGCTGAAATGGCACATTTCCCCGGGGCCTATAGACCGAGTGCAGTGCCAGTAGTAGAACGATGGTGTTCGCTCCATTCATGCCAGACACAGTACCAAAGTTCGCGATGACTTTCATGCTGATACGTGCCATACTCTCACCATGCGCAAGAGTTCCAGTCCATGACTACCATCAGTACCGCTCATACGCAAACTCACCTATCACCATCACTGCGTTGTTCTCTCGTCTCCACTTTTACCATCACCGTTCCTTCTCTTCGTCGTGGCTGCCTATGACGTAGCCCCACTCTTGTGACTCTTTTACACCCGCCCGGACATGCTTCAGCCAACTCACCTCCCACCTCTCATCCATGGTTCCATCGGTACCACCGTCTCTCACCTACCAGGCTGCTGTCCACGCTGGCCTTTGAGACGCCACCTGGGTATATATCAGGCTCCTCTCCTACACTCTTCTTCCTCTCAACTTTCCTCAGCCCACTCTGTGAAGACCAGCACCTGGAAAGCGCCTACCCTGAGGCTACAAGAACTTTTCATCTGACGAACCAACGAAACGTACGACGTTGTATCCTCCAGACTCGAATTTTGTCTTCATCTTGTTGCGGACAAGCTTCGTTGTAGTCGGCAACCGAAGTTTGCATCCCGCTAGCTAGCTCGCGCCACCTGGTCCGAGCTCCAACATTTCGTAGTCGAGCTCCACCATCCGAGTGAACCCTCCACGCCCACAAACCTCGCGCGCACACGCATACCATACCCTCGACTCGACACCACGCTCCCGACGAATCGCGCGACCGCCAACACACTCGAACTACCACACATCATGGATTCCAAACGCCGCAAGACCGGCGACCAGGATGTCAGCGCCTTGAGGTTGGCGTCGCGCCAGAAATACCTTGCCGAACGCGAAGCGCAACAACTCGCCCTACTCCGCCGCCAGGTCGCCGAAGAAGCAGAAGAGGAGGAGAGGCTGGGCAACAAGCTGAGCGAGAGAGAAAGAGCCGAGTTCAAGAAGAATCGTCAGACCCTGGAGTTGGCCGAGGCGCGAAATGCGATTGACGATTCTGGTTCCGGTTTCCAAATTCCCGACGCCGAGTACTCGAATAAAAACGAAGCTCTTACTCGCAGACACAAGGACACAGATGTCGACTACAAGAGCGAATACCAGCTCTGGGAAGAGAACACCATGAACAAGATATCTGGTCAGACCAAGCCAACCGATGCCCTCCGAGAGCAGGCTGACGGGTGGGAATTTGTGCTAGATCCAGCACAGGACGTGGTATATGATGGACCTATGGTGGACCTGGAGAAGCAGAGGCTTGAGATGCTCGTGGACGAAGCAGAGAAGCATGCCGCCTCAATCGAGGAAGTTCGCCGTTCATTACCGGTCTACCAATACAAGGATGAGTTCATCAAAGCTCTACAGACTGAACAGATACTCGTCTTCGTCGGTGAGACTGGAAGCGGAAAGACCACGCAGATCACGCAATTTTTGCGCGATGCTGGGTTCGCGAAGCAGGGGCGCATTGGCTGTACGCAGCCCCGACGTGTGGCGGCTATGAGCGTTGCCAAACGCGTGGCAGAAGAGGCTGGCGTTCGCTTGGGCAAAGAGGTTGGCTATCAGGTCCGCTTTGAGGAGAAGTTCGATGCCGCGACTACTGAGATCGTCTACCTTACGGACGGCCTACTCCTGAAGCAATGTCTTACGTCCCCCCTACTGGATGAGTACAGCGTAATCATTCTGGACGAGGCGCACGAAAGGACCATTTCTACCGACGTGCTGATGGTCTTGACCCGTGAGATTGCCCGTTGCCGACCAGATTTTCGTCTTGTCATCGCTTCGGCTACCCTGAACGCTCAGTTCTTCTCTGAATACTTCGACAACAGCAATGTGTTACACGTCCCAGGTCGAACATTCCCAGTCCAGAAACTATACACGTCGTCGCCGGAGGCCAACTATCTGAGCGCGGCCCTAACTACCTTCTGGCAAATCCACGCGTCGCAACCGAAGGGGGACGTTCTGATTTTCCTTACCGGCGAGGATGAGATCATACAGGCTGCAGAGTCTATCGAGTCTACTGCCAAAAAGCTCGGAAACAGAATGGCACCTGTCGTAGTCGCACCAATCTTCAGTAGCATGGAGACAGATTCTCAACAGCGTATCTTCTCGCCAACGCCACAGGGCAGCCGCAAGGTCGTCATTAGTACAAATATCGCTGAAACGTCTTTGACTATAGACGGCATCGTTTATGTGATAGATTCGGGAATGGTCAAACAGAAGCGGTATGACGCAAGACTAGGTACCGAGACCTTATCAGTTGTGCCCACATCACAATCCAGCTGTAATCAGCGCAGTGGTCGTGCGGGCAGAGTGTCCCCTGGCATTTGCTTCAGGCTGTTTACAAAGTGGTCCTTTTACAACGAACTTCCGCCTTCGACGGAGCCAGAGATCCTACGCTCAAACCTCGATTCCATGATACTGATGATGAAGAGTATGGGAATAAACGACATCCTCAACTTCGATCTGCCTTCCAAGCCTCCTCCCGAAGCCATGTGCTTAAGCCTCGAGACGCTTTACGCTCTTCAATACCTGAACAGTGAAGGACAAATCACGAAGTTGGGTCGAAAGGCAAGCGAACTGCCATTGGATCCAAAGCTAGCGAAAGCTCTGCTAGCTGCTGACAGTCTTGGCTGCGTCGACCAGATAGTCACGATTGTTGCTATGGTATCGGAGGGAGGTAACGGGCTGTGGTTTAGTCCGAAAGATAAGAAAGCTGCAGCAGATCTAGCACGGCAGAGATTTGCATCAGAGCACGGGGACATGATCTCACTTCTGAACCTTTGGAACGAGTTCGAGGAGACAGGGTTCAGCAAAAGTTGGTGTCAGGACAATTTCGTTCAGTATCGGACGCTCAACCGCGTGGTCGATGTTCGCGATCAGCTGTTCAGACTTTGTGACAAGGTTGAGATAGAGAGGAGTAGCTGTGGGTCAGCCGATCACGTCAAGATCATGAAGAGTTGGACTTCGGCATACTTCGCCAATACCGCCCGGCTAAACAAGGATGGCATGAGCTATCGCTGCCTTTCCTCGCGCAACCAAGTCTGGATCCATCCATCCTCCTGTCTGAGAGACAAGCGGCCGCGTTTGGTATGCTACTTCGAGCAGGTGGAGACCTCAAAATCGTGGATGCGTACTGTCGCCCCAATTGAAGCATCATGGCTCAGTGAACTAGCTCCTCACTACTTTAAGAAGGGACAGCTTGACGATCTGGACGTCGGCAAGAAGATGGGCAAGGGTGCTGGGAAGGTGAGTGTTGATCGCTGAATGCAGGTTCAGACAAGAGCTCCCGGATGATTATGGAAGTACGGTAGTGAGAGAGTGGGCATTTAGGCTCACAGGCCGCCTTTATTTCATCATGTATCATATTCAGCGGCATCATCTTCACGTGGCGTCATTCTCAAGCATTCCTGGGTTCTCGCACGCAGCGGTATGTAGAGAGCGAAGATGTTTGAGGCACAATGCTTCGATGTGCGGACGAGATTTGGTTTTCCGAACCGAGTGCTAGGCGTTTTGGAAGGAAAAGGCTGGATCAGTGTATTCGATATGATACCCAATTTCATGTTTGTTTTGGTCAGGCATGTTGGGCTTTTAGCGTAGCATGGTGCAATGAAAGATTTGAGTCAAACTATATCTACATGTTGGTACCGTGAAATGCTATGAACTCTTGTGCGGTTGTAGTTAAGAATAAGTCTTGGGGCGGTGAATATAGGTGGAAACCGGCCGGGAGTATAAAGCATGCGTTCCAAGGTTCTTTATGCTGCATTTCCACGATAATTAAAAAGCATATGTACGTAGCGAAGCAAGTAGCTGCGAATGCCTTGAAGCGTTGCGATGAGTTGAGGTATGTTTGGCTCTTGGTACGAGAATGCATCTAGCAATTTTGTTCTATTCGAAGACATTAAGTCCACTCGATACCGCATAGCTAATTCATGACATCTAGATACTCCACTACGGCTCACGTTGTATGCTTCAAACGGGTACATAGAAGTGAGTATTCATGCTTTCACCTTCACGGTATGTTTCAAACAGGTACATTAAAGTGAGTATCTATGCTTTCACCTTCACGGTAGTCTAATCGCACACCGCAGATTTGGTCGGAATGCAGCTAGAGACTTCGTCACGACTTACATCGTATGCTTCAAACGGGTATATTGAAGCACGTATTGATACCTTAACCTTCGTGGCAGTCGCATCGCACACCGCAGATACGGTCGGAATGCAGCTAGAGACTTCGTTACTACTTGCATTGTATGCTTCAAACGGGTATATTAAAGCGAGTTTTTTGCTTTAAGCTTCGTGGTAGTCGCATCGCACACCGCAGAGTTAGTCGGAATGCAGCTAGAAACGTCGACATAACCCATATCGTATGCTTTAGACCTATGCATTAGGATGTATACTTCCGTATCTGTGCTAGTGTAGTAGGCAAGGCCGACATATTCCAAGCCAATAATGTCTATAATACACCGTCCGATCAGCAAGATGGCAGTCGGAAACCGGATCATGACCTGTATCGTGTGCTCCAAACCTATACATTATGATGCATTCTTTCGTATCTACTTCTATGTAGTAGCCTAGGTCGACACATTTTAAGCTAAGAAAGCCTATAATACACCGTCTGATTAGCAAGATGGCAGTTAGAAACCGGATCATAACCTACACCGTGTTCTCCAAAGCGATATGTGGAAGTACAGATCTACATCGTAGTCTTAGAGTAGTCGCCTGGGCCTATCACCGCAGCGCGCACCATCAGGGAGCTGGTAGGGGTAAGATGGCAATACCGTTCGCTGAGAGGCTGACATAGGCCTCTTGACTGCTTTTGCAGCGTCTTTTCGGTGTTGTATGCTATGGTTCGGCTGTGTGAGCGATGCGAGTAGGTGGGTGTTTCACGCTTTTAATACAAAGCAAAGTGTCCCTTTGGTGCGGGAGAGCAGCACGTATTGAGCTTACCTTTTGCAGCTACTCCTGATAGCCCTCTTATTGACATTGGCGGTGATGTTGGCTGGTGTTGCTGCGGGCATGGTTAAGATGGAAGGGACGGACGTCTTGACAAGCTTAAAACTCGACACCTATCACGCTCGGTTGGCCTAACAGCCCATAGTTGGCAATCATGTCCCTAAAATGTTCCTGGAGGTGTTTAAAAACTTGTGCTTCTTGGTTGTATGCAATATGAAAGCACGATACATAATGTAAGGTTTCTTGTGCCATCGGGTGAACGTCTCAGCCTTTGCAACCCTCAATCTCGTTTCCAGGAATCGCGACGCCGCATCCTGTATGCAGCTTGAACTGATTCTGGCTTTTTGATGCTCCTTGCGATGCGAGTACCGAAGAGAAAGACTTGTCTAGGAGGATATTAGCCTATTATCTGTTGATCACTCGTCTGTCTGTGATGTTCTTGTGACTCGATTTGGTGAAGACGAGAAAGTCGGAACCGGCTTCAGCAAGTCTTCTAGTATGGTTGAGAGCTACACTGGCGTACGACCTGCGACATATACGCGATCAGAGCACTTGTAGGTGCCTCTCCGATCAAATAGGATGCCGCGGAATACCTGGCTTAAGGCTGTTGTCGGCAGATGCAAAAGGCGGTTGTCGCGTGTACTCAATGCTCGTACCACCGAACCGGAGCTGAATTGGGCGGCTGACCTCGCAAGTCAGATAGTGTAGGAAGGGTTGGTATTGGTGCACGATACGGCGCGCTGTCACCGGCGAAATATACATGCGCTGGTGATGACACTGCCAGGCCTCATGTCGGAGATGCAAGTTTCCAGCATGCTGTATAGACTGCGACAACCGCTCACAACAATACCCACTGGCACATTCGACGTGGATGTATTCGGCAAACCTGTTTATCCTACCTTTGAATAAACTCGTAGCTTCTCTATTAGTCGCCTTGCTTATACCTAGATCTACTATCTTTAGACGGTTTCTAGCATACGAAGCATGTCGAGAAGCTCGTGCACCAGCATGCAACTTACACCAGCATATATCCCATACTCCAGAACTATCCCGGGGCTCTTCACGAGCTTGTTTTGCTTGTAGGCCTTCGCAGGATCAGCTTGGGCAAACATGCAACCGCCAAGTATTGTGCCGTCACGCGCAGTGTTCGTATCCCATATGCTAGCAGTCCAAGGCACAAAATCGCGTCGCATCTGCCGCAAGAAGATGTATGTATCCTTGGTAACCTTCTGCCGGAGAGGCATGTCGTTGTACAATTTTGATGCGCAGACGACTTTGATGTAGTCGTCGGCCCTCGGCTCCGGTTCGGTGTGGTCTTCGTTCTGGACATCTGATGAGAGCAGGATAGGCGCATTGACGGTCCCGATTCGTGCGCGCTTTCGCAGTGGCGCGGGCGACGCGGGAGGAGACGAGGGTTGAATAGGCTCTGAGCCCGCACCGTTTCGGTCTTCGATATCAGCATGCACTGGAAGAATCTTCTGGTCGCCTTCTAGTGCTGGGGCAGGCAGCGTCTCGAGCAATGCCAGCCCATATTGTGTCGAACGCTCGCAGCCTTTCCTCGGTGGCGTGTAGGCCTCTGAATTTTGTTCCACTGGGACACTTGCACCTGCCAATGTGGAAGTGCATGTGGCAGAAGTGGACACCAGCGAGGCGACTACAAAGACATCGGCGTCGGTCTTCGAGAAGGCGATATGTATCTAGGTCAACTACATCTACAATAGAGATACCAGCGAGCATCATCGCGGTTTGTTGTAGTAGTTTGGCGTTTCATTCGCTTGGTGAACGATTATATCCAAGACTATGAATGCGGCATCCTTGCACCAGACTTTCGCGATGAAGGGTGGTAATTGCGACGGAAAGCGTTCCTTCCAAGAACCTTGATCTGCGCTCCAGCTCTTCAAACACTGGGGATTCATACGTGTATAAAGAGAATTTCCAGAATATTGACGCTGTTAGTATGTTTCTGACCCAGCTTCAGCTTACCTCCCAATAAATCTTCTCTGCCTGACTAGGCATCTGTGGCCGACACAAGATGTCCAAATAAGACCGGATAAACCTTCGTAGCACACAACGGTGTCTCCTTGGATCATGGTTGGGTGACCGGAAGATGACAAGCTGACCCCGGCTGTAAGATGGTGGTATAGTAGAAGCGGCAGGCGCGAATGCATACGCATTCGGCACCGGTCTGCCCAAACGACTTTGCAATATCGCGGCTCTCGGCACGTCGTTTTCGTGAAGGAAGCGCATCCTACAATCTCGCCATCGATCCTACGTTCTCGAACAGCGCGGCATGTATCGCGCGAGCCACGCGTCAACCCTCTTCCCAAGCCAAAAGCAATATAACCACTCGCCTACCCAAGTCCTGCAAACAACATCAGGAATGGATATACGCGCCGTGACTAAAACAAAGGGTCGCAAGAGCCGAGATGCCGTCAATTTATTGTTAGGTTGGACAAAAGGTGACGCGTTCGGTATTTTGGCGTTCTTGGGGAATGCACGGGCGGATGAATGGGTGGGGGGCCACATGCCAGGCACGAGTTGCGGCAGGGTAAGGCGGTCTGTGTAATTTCCCGGTGCAGGGTCTCAGGGGCGACCCGACTTGAACGGTGGTTCGTGTGCGAGGATCAGGGTAAAGAAGGAAAGATTGTCAAGACGTCAGTACATGAGATATTTTGGAGACGGCGGTGGTGTCAAGTGCTACGATATGGTTTGCACAGTGCGAATAATGTCAAGTTGCGATCAAATAGCATTGATGGTAAAATATGTACAGAAGGGTATCAGGTAGACAGTCAAGTCGTAAAGTAAAGGTGGAAATCATGTCATTAAGATAGCCAACTCTTCTCAGAACAGGCAAAGAGTCTAGGAACAAAAAAGACCACCGGGGACCACACGACTCCCTCCATAGGGCCAGTAAGCATTCCAACCAAGGCGTATTACAATACCAAGTATATCGATCCATCGAAATGCCGCTGCGACTTGATTGCGCAAGGAAGCAAAGGGCTCGTACCACCAACACCGCGCTCCCAATCCTAGACTGAATCGTGATGCAGAGTCGAAGTCGTAACCCGTGAAGCCATGTTTTATTTCCTCCTCTTTCCACAACTCGAGAAGAGACTAGCTAGGCCATGGAAGACCATGACCCGACGAATCACTCAAGAGCGAACCGCTTACAAGAAAGCAGCGAGGGCACCAGCGATGGCGAAGAAGCCAACGGAGACCTTGCCGGCGGCACCGGTGAACTCAGCGGGCTTGGAGGCGCTGGGCATAGCACCAGTGCCAGTAGGAGCAGCAGTTCCGGCAGGGACGTGGGGAACAGTGCCGTTGGAGGAGGGGTAGATGGGAGAGACCGGGGTGTAGGCAGGCGCAGTGTGCTCAGCAGCCGGGACGGAAGCAGAGGTGACAGTGGGCATGGGGACAGCCGGGATCTCGGGGGTAGGGGTGTGGACGTAGGTAGCAGTGTACTCAGGGATGCTGAGGGTGGTGCTGGAGGAGATGGTGTAGGTGGAGACACCGTAGGTGATGGTGGTGGGCTCAGGGCAGACGTAGCTGGTGGCGTGGACAACCTCGGTGGTGGTGTAGGCGGGCTTGGAGGCAGAGTAGACGGGAGCCATGGAGCTGGCCTCGTAGGCGGGCTTGGAAGCCTCGTACGCAGGCTTGGAGGCCTCGGGGGTCTCAGCGGGGTAAGACGGGTACTCAGCAGCGGAGGAGGTAGCGGCCTCGTAGGCGGGCATGGAGCTGGAGGCCTCGGGGGTCTCAGCAGGGTAGGCGGGGTACTCAGCAGCAGCGGAAGAGGCCGGGGCAGCAGGGTAAGCCTCGTAAGCCTGGGGAGCGGCAAGGGCAACGGCAGCGAAGCCAGCAATGACGGCGAAGGAACGCATCTTGATGTTTGGTTTGGGGGGTGGGTATTAAAATACGGAAGGTATTAAGTTGTAAGGCGTTGGAGGTCGTTGAAAACGAGTGTGATCGGTGATAACCGTGTATTAGTGAGTGTAGTGAGTGTGTGGTGAGGAATCAACTGAGGAGCAGCTGGCGAAGCCATTATATAGAACTATACACGAGCTGGCCTTACCAAGAGCGCCAGCGTCCATGAACAGGGGGCATTGGCGTAGTTGCATTCGGTTGGCAGTATCGCGAGGGCTCTGGCGTGCCGGTGGCGCCGTTTGGTGGACTGTGCCTGGCATAGTACGAAATAGGGGAACCTGTGGAAAGCTTCGACATGGGCCGTTGTGAGCTGTTTATTGATGGAAGTCGAGCGGGCCAATCAAAAGGTGGATTGCGTGCAGAAACGAAATGAGGTTGACAATTTCCCCTGCCAAGGGGCCTTGCCGCCCCAACACATCGCCCGTCGTTCTAGCTGCTTTTGCCGCAAGCGTTCGATTTGTGCACGCGGAACATGTTCAATCGCCCGGTAGGTACCTATCTCCGGTTCGTGATCCGCACCTGCATGTCAGCTCTGAGCAGAGAAGAAGCCGCGCGACTGTATCTAGGTGTAAGACACACTGGCAGCTGGCATTGGCGCCGAGCCGCTGACTGTGACAAAGAACACCTGAACAGAGCGACGATTAGGGGCTCCTTGCCAGAGGCACTGGAATCCCGATCAGAGTGGAGATGGGTAATCGTGACAGTATCTGGAGCAATCCCCGCGTCTGAGCAAAAATAGCTTCGCTGATAGGAGAAGGGCCAGATTGGACCGGTCTGATGCTGGCGAGGTCGTTGGTTCACGATGGACTGGGGACGTGCGGGTTCCTGCATTGCCCTTGCATCTAGACCTCGACTAGATCCAGCGAAGGGCCGACAGCCCGTCCAGTGTTGCGAACTATTGTAGCCATCGAGATGTAGCGGAAAGCTGTTGCCGGAGCTGCTGTGATATTGGAGGCTGTCCAGCTTTCAGCTTTGTCTCAGCTCTTGTCATACGGGGGCTCTTCTTGCGAGAGTCATCCACCCACAGTGTTCCTTGCAACAGTCGTAACGCAATCTCGCATCCGACATTCCTCAGGAGAGGCGCATGAGCTTAGTGAGCGCCACAATGGTAGTCGCATGTCACGCATTAAGCGCGGCACCTACTTGGGCGCAGGTGTTTCGTCGGAGAACGAATGACGCGCTGCTCAACACGAAGAAACCCGATCCTTCCGCGTTATCATATCCCACAAATAGTGATCATTTCCGCGCAGAGCTAGAGAGCGTCGCGTCGATAAAGGGCGAGGCGTAGTGTGGTATTAGTGAGTGCTACGGTGAGCGAGAGTGGGTGTTCTTGTCGCTTCTAGCCCGTCCCGCCGAAGTGTTGCCGGTCGGGCAAGAGCCCCTCGATACCACACTGCCTTTGACTTTGCTAACACAACAACTTCACCTCACCACGTCGCCGCACAATCCCGTACTATGCATCACCGGAAGGCACAATAGACAGAGATTCCACATCTTTGTTGCGAGCTTCTTGCACTTTCCCGAGCAGGACTAAGCTTGTCGTCTCGACCCGCGCGAAGGAACGACTGCCTGACTGGATTAGATGAAAGCTGCGCAACTCTATCAAAGTCGATAGCAAGATGCCAAAATCATCAGGCGCTGTGCCGAAGGGATGGGATGGGCAAACCATCTACCTTCACGCACCTTCATATTCCAAGAAGCTTTGTAGAGACAAAGTTAGCGCACTTATATTGCCAAAGTCCGATCTACCACCCGATACACAGATTTACAAGCCGAATGGGCCGTACTCGAACGTCAAGATCACACCCGTCACGGACTCTGCGCATCCTGCACACGGACAGCACGCGCTTTATGCTAACCAGCATCTGCCACCAGACTCGTTCATTCTGCCGTACTTGGGCCATGTGCACGATCAGACTGACATTGATGAAGCATCCGACTACGACCTCTCACTCGACCGCGAACTAGGCATCGGTGTTGATGCATCCAGAATGGGCAACGAAGCACGCTTCATCAACGACTACCGAGGCGTCGCTGCCGCACCGAGCGCCGAGTTTCGCGACATACTTGTAGACATTGGGAACGAGAAGGTGGAGAAGAGAGTCGGAGTCTTCGTGCTCAGCGCTGGCAAGAGCGGAAAGAGAGCGAAGGGCATCGGACGTGGACAAGAAATCCTCGTCAGCTACGGCAAAGGGTTCTGGTCAGATCGACACTCTACTGAAGAGTGATACGCCTGTATCACACCGCTCTCATGTCTTGCAACATGTCGCATCACTTTCATGTACATCCGCCGAATGCCGGTATACGTTTGCTTTTCGGTCAATCTCTTCTGCGCGACCGGGCGTCGATTGACGACGCCGTATGATCTGCGCGGTCAGGCCCTCGATCTTCTAAGACCAAACCCGACCAGGCAGCGAGGTGTTTGTGCCGTACGCGTATGATGCGGAGTATGTCGCTTGGACATGACGCTTACTCGAGGACATGCGAATACCTGAATGTTGGGTGTAATCGTGGCGCGCCAGGGCGACGATAAGCCAAGGTCTTGTTCCCGCTGTCATGATTAGGCGGTATCGTCCACAATGTACACGAATCCCACGAGCGTTCTGTCACCAACGTGGCACTCCAGCGTGACACTTCCCTGCCGCGTGAAGGATCAAGGGTCTGTTCTGGAAGCCTTGTCGTGGAACCTTTACGGGGCCCTGATACGCTAGAAACGACGATCGAATTTCCAACAGCCCTGTTATGCCCATGGTTGGGGTTTGAGGCTTGCACAGGGACGTCACACCCAAGCCGAAACCCGGATACACGTGGGACTGAGCCACTAATGTGGCGTCGAAACCTGATTTTTCATACTAAGCCTGCCTTTTGGCCTCTAGACACGTTGAGCGGAATCGAATGTGGTCAAATGCAGCGCCCAATCATCATTTGGGATGTCTCCAAAAAAGCCACATTCATGATAGTGCTGCAGTGTGAGGGCACCCGAGCAGCAAAATTGCCCAATGTCAGCACCATGCAAAACTGACGTCGCAGGATGTCTCCGCGCCGCCTCGGCCTGCGCCGAATTGACTCAGGAATAATTTTGGATCACGCGAAACGTCATACTGTGTCACCATGGCATTTCCGGCAGCATCATGGCATTGTGATGGAGGGCAGAAAATTCGCATTACCCACAAGTTACCCACAAGTGAAGGGCAAGAGTCTGCAGGCAAAATTACTCACGATAATGCAGGTACCATGTGCCATCGACAGCTTCAAGACCTTTCATGTGCGATCCTGTTACTGGATCACGATCCTGCGCCATGGCCTTACATTCAGGTTCTTACCAGTGACGTTATGTCGCTTAGTTTACCTTTCGGGGAAGCAGGAGGATCAGCAAAGGGGCTGACTCCGCCAATCACAGCTGGACTACGCCCCAGCCCCTGGCTATCCCAACAGGGTTCTGCGAAACGGGCCCCGTTACTCAAAGGCGTCTCGACACAGTGACCGCGGAAGGACGGATTCAGCCGCGCTGTGTTTCGGTGCAGGTGTGTTAATCGCACGTCATGGCCTATTCCGGGAATGTGAATGCGCGGCCCCATCACAAGCTGTTTAAGTTGCGAGCAAACCCCCAGACTCAGGAGACCGCATTTGCGAATCCGTCAAACTCTGGAATATTCTGTCAACATCACCAGCCTCGATACTTAAGCGTCAACCATCACCGAGTCGTCGCAGCAGCATCACCTTATCACCATCACTCCACTCTGGTCCACCACCAAGAACTTTTTCGTACCCACACTTCTGGGGCTCCGCCGATCTCTTAGCACCAACGCTCTTGGCATTGTCAACTGGTATTTCTATCAGTAACCCGACAACCCCACATCAGCAGGAATCAAATCTCCCTCCACATCAAACGATACGTGCACCAAGCAACACCATATCAGACTACACCATGGCTCCCATGTCGCGACCCACTTTATGTAGAGTGAGTTCCTCCGAAGTGCTTCCTTCCTTTACACATACTAACATGGCTATCCAGAACGAGTCGATGCAGAAGTACATGCTTCTCTCCGCCCAAAAGGAGGCTCTCCAACGCCGCATGGCTATGGAGATTCCGTTCAACGCCCCGATGGCAGTATCGTCGCCAGAGTTTCAGTCTCTCTCATCTTCGCCCGAGTCCTCACCCAAGTACTCCACGCCCTTCCCCGCAGCCAGTGATCCCGTCGCCGTCAGCTCCAGGACCAGCTCAACCCCGCGCAACAGTGTCGACGACATGCACACGGAAGAATCCCACAAGCTCGCCGTGATCAACCAACAAATCGTCGCTACCCTCACCGAGCTCATGAACACAGAATGCATCCGCAACGACGAGAAGCAGCGCGCCTGGGTCCAAGGCCGCCTCATGGAAGCCGAGCACCAAATACGACGCGAGCGCCGCCGTCACTCTTCCAACGCTGGCGGCGACTTTGCCGACGCCATCGCACAGCATCTCGAGCTCGGTCTCAACACTTCCAAGACGTGGGCTTAGGCCCATGCTTTGACGCACGTCCGCACCATGTAAGGTTTCTCATGCTGCAATGACGTGAGGGTTACGAGGATCACGATCGCGATTTTGCTCTCTTGTGTTTTGCGAGCGGCGTTTGCTTTTTGGGATAGGCAATTGGCGCAACGGTTCTGAAATGAAGTGCTCAAATCAGAAAAACAGATACCCCCTCTTTGATGCAATCGTTGCATCAAGTCGATGGAACTGCTAGGTTCCCGACAAGAACTCTGTATAGTTAGTTTTATGAAATCATGATCACTTTATCACGCATCATCACCGTCATTTGCTGTTGTTCCATCCCGTCCCGTGTCGCGTGCTTTTGACGACGTAATATCTGCCGTTCACGCAATGCTTCTTGTGCACTTTATTTTATCATCCCGAAATAAATCTTCGTAAGCGTACCGGGGCGTTTGGCCGGTAGAGTCTTTCCCGTCCAATTGGAAATGCTGGCGGCGTCCTGGCGCGCGGTCCCTGCATCCCCATGGTTCTTTCGCCCAGCGTGCTTTTTCGTGAGTTCTCTCTCCGCACCGCACCGCTGACGCGCGATCGCTCTGTTTAATAATCTTGATGACTTCAAACCGCGTCTTTCCAACGTTGTAAAGCGGGGATACCCTTTGCTTTTACTTTCCGGCCCCTTCGGATGAGGTTTAGATAACGATAGCGACAACGTTGGCGACAACGTGGATGCCACACCTCAACCACGCTCCCTGGAGCACGTTGCCCTTCCACCAAACAACGTGCTCATGACGTCACCCACCGCTTTCCCCCACAAACGCAATAAGCAACACCGCACGCGACACACCCACCAAAACGCATCGCATCGCTCTATAAACACCTAAACGGTGGTTCAAAGCCGTTCATACTTCCCAACAGAATCGGGCGTCGAATGGATGGCGGTTCGATCTCGCTTTAGATAGCGTGCAGGTGTGTTATCGGTCCGTATGCATGCGGTATAGGATCGGCGGTGCTGCAGCAGGCTTGCGATTGCTTTGCTTGGGCGTCTTACCCCTCATTTTGGGGAGGGAGCTGTTGAAGGTGAGATCTAGATGCGGGGCTGTTGTGCTTGGGTGGCCGTTTTGTGGAGGCTGGGATGGGAGGCTGGGGGTTGGAGGGTCTGGATGGGTGCGGTGGTGTGGTGGTGTGATGAGTTTGGCAGAACATTCTAGAGCTGGAGGCGTACTTGAGGGAGTTTGGTAGGTTGCACGAGTAGAGGTGGGACTACAGGGGTGAAATGGTTTGCTATGTGAGTGTTGCCTTCCCTCTAGATAGTGACAACTGCTTAATCTGCGATGCGCGAGGTGGTTAACTAATATGTTTCTAGACAGCAAGGGTATACACTCTTATGCACTTGCAGTTTCTGCTTTCTGCAGGCTGCGCAGTTGTTGTCCTACTCTTATCTCTGTTTTGCTTAGCATAGGCTTTACTCTAACTACTCTAGCTCTAGTTAGTATAACTCCTTGCTTCTTTAACCCCTACATGTACTTATTGCGGACGAAGAAACGAACTGATGGTAGAATGTTCGCGACAATAGCTTATGGAAAATACTAAAGGGATAGTGCGAGGTTATGGTTTTGAGGGCAATGCGCAAGCGTTGGGTTTTAAGGTGTGCGGGCTTCTGTTTGGCGTAGGATGAGGACACGCCAATAGAAGGATCACCTCAAAGCCGAGGAGCAGGCGCAGCAGACGTAAGCTCATGTAGAGCCACGGCCACAGATAGAGATAAGTAAAATCATGATCAGAACCAGCAGCACGGGGTCGAAATAAATGTGGTGGATCGAGATACAGTGCATTTCGAACAAGGAAGAGAATCGCTCACACGGGCTAGACCTTTCTCTCATTAGAGCTCACCGGTCTCTAACGCCACCACTAACCCCCAACTGCACGATCACCAACCTGCATTTAGGACGCACTGTTGCCTAGATGCCAACGAGGCGTGGCATATTTTAATTCGCTGCATATACACGGTATTCGAACATCAACACACCGTCTTAACTTAAGCCTATGGGTTCAAATTGTTTGATCAACAGCATGACTTCCGAACGCTGCTCTAAGTCTACATAGCACCAATCTAATCCTCTACACTGAAGTCCGAGCTCCAACTCTGGTATCCTGAAAGCGAACACCATGGAGACCTCAGTTCTAACCCCATCTTCGCTTGGTCAACATTTGAATGAGTAATTGCTCCAATTTACTTCTGTTTACAATACCTACTTGTTACAGAATCTCCTTCGTCCCGCTTCCGCAAGTACCCAGGCAATCGTCACACGAAGCACGTACAGAGTACTGCAGTGTAGCTGACAGTCTTTGCAAGGGCGGTTTTTCAATACTCGGACAGTCTGAGTGACCGACAAATACGGCTACTCGATCTTAACTTCGGTCATGGCGATGAGATCGTCTGTCTCGATATCCGGACGTACAGGATCGACGATCCTCCGCCGTATATCGCACTATCTTACACATGGGGAGACCCAAAAGACACTGTGCCCGTCCTATGTAATGGGAGAGTCATTGCTGTGACTCGAAATCTTAAAGAAGCTTTGTGGCAATTTCGAGAAGATCGCAAAAGATTGGTCAGACCGAAGTCCTCTACAATGTCTCGTGGCCAGCTTCTGCACTTTTGGATCGATGCCATTTGTATCGACCAGACAAACAACGAGGAGAAGAGCTTCCAGGTTGGTTTGATGGCAGAAATCTATCAGCGGGCTCGTCATGTCTTTGCGTGGTTGGGACCAGCAGACAAGAGCAGCGACTTAGCGATCCGTTGCATCAACACCATCGTAACAATGGCGGAAGCTTATGGTATGGAAGATGCGTTCGAAGCATGCCACAAAATATGGCATGAGATGGTCTTTGTGCCTGGGGGGATTCAGCGACTTGTCTCGGTCGACCCAGTCATTCAAAACGTAGATGGATCCCTGTTTACGGTATCCGGCAAGGCCTTCCAAGTTCTGTTCGATTTCGTTAGCGGCTGGAGCAGTCAGAGCAACTCGCTCCCAATTACTGAGTTGAAAAATTTCTTTACCAGATCGTGGTGGACACGGATGTGGGTCTTGCAAGAAATTACTCTTTCAAGAGACACACATTTCATTTGCGGAGCGCAAAAACTCTCAAGGACCCACTGCGACGCTTTTATACAGATGTATGCTGCGCTTTGGAAAATTATCGTCACTGCGTTTCAGAGAGATCAAACATCTTTAAACCAGTACCAGCGTGGGATTGTCACGGGATTGTTTCATCACCGTCCTACCATCCTGCTTTCCATGCCAAGGATACATCATAAAAGCAGATTCCCATTGGCGGCCCTCCTTCGTGCGACGTGCGTTGGCAGCATAAACTTGAATTGGCATGGACCTCATAACCTCGAATCAACAAAGCCAGAGGACAAAATCTTCGCCCTGCTAGGCCTGGCTGCAGATCGAAAGGAGTTGGAACGTTTTGGCGTTGTCCCAAACTATGATATCCCGTATGAACAAACATATGCTACTACGATGGCAGCACTACTACGACAGGGTCATATATCCCTGCTCTCAATGTGTCAAACCCCAAGGTCGCCAGATCTTCCATCTTGGGTTCCGGATTGGTCTCGATCCGTGACCGATATGTTGCAGGATGTACGGAACGACCATATGACTCTGTATCCAGAGTTCAGTTCCTCAGGACATGGAACCCATGGAGCTTCAATCAAGATATTCGAGGATACTGGGGCAGTAAAGCGCATATCAATAAAGTCTTATCTTTACGATGAGATTTATCAGGTCGGTCGTTTCGCCAATCGGACTAACAGTAAAGAGATACCACTCTCGCAGGCGTACTCATGGCCGATAGACTGGCTGCTCGAGATTATGCGCCTAAGCTATTGCAGGAGGAAAGATTACAAAGGATTTCACAATCGATTACGTGCAAGCGGACGAAGTTCAATCGGGGACGTTGGATGGGACAAAGATGGGGAGTTTGACCGGGTCGGAAATGTTCGGTTTGCTGATGCTGTTGTCCTCCTACGTGACGGACTTCAGTTAATCAGAAATGCGCGCTTTAAACGTGAGGCAGAACGCTTCATAGCCAGTCAGAAACTAAGCAGTGTAGTCAGGGACAGGATCGGGAATGAGCTTCGACTGGTATCGGAAATTAGAGGAAAGAGCTTGGGACGGCTTCCTTTCGTGACTCAAAAGGGTCATCTCGGCCTGAGTTCTGAACGTGTAATGCCGGGTGATGCGATTGCAATTATTGCAGGGAGCCAGGTTCCGTTTGTAATTAGACCGCAGGACAATAGGCAGTTTAGCGTTGTCAGCGAAGCCTATGTGGACGGCATTATGGATGGTGAGGTTGTAGGCACTTTAGACTACAGTTATATTACCTTAGTGTAGACTTTTGCGTCTACGTACAAGCAACAAGACAACTATATATTACTTGTGTATCGTCTATTGCAGATTATAGTATCTAGCTATAGTGCCTTTTAAGGTTTACCTACTAAAGCTATAAAGATTAAAGCATCTATTCTCTCTATTAAACTTAGAGCAGAGAAGCTCTGCTATTAGTACGCGTTACGAATGCTATATTTTTCTAAGAGCTGTTCTCTTAGAAAACCGCTACAGCTACCTACTACAGGTATAAACAAAATTAAGTTCTCGCTATTTGTTGTATTTTCTTATACCTTCTACTATACGTTAAGACTAATTACGCTAACGTTAAGAGAACTATATTATACGCTGTAAGACTATTAGTACTAATAAGAAATAAGCCTAAACGTTACTATAAGAGGCTACGCTTAAGAAGCTATTTTATAGGTATACCTAAGTTATATTTAATAGAGCACTAAGATCTAGGTTACGTAGTACTTATATATAAATACTATAGATAGTAGAGATAGCTTATTACCTAAGTAATAATTAGGCTAATAAAAGAACTAAGGTTAGAGAAGAGAAGTTAAGAGCGCAGCCTATTATAGTTTCTGTAGCTAGAAAACAGAGAGTTATACTAACTAAAGCTAGAGTAGTTAAGGCAAAGCTTATACTAAGCAAGACTAGAGTACGCGTAAAATAACATCTAATTAGTATATAGAAAGTAGAAACTGCAAGTGCATGTAAGTGTACGCCTACTAGTATTAGAGCTGTGCTTCGATAAACGGCTCTCCTATACAGCAGTATAACCTATTGCTTTTCAGCGAAACTCAATTCTGCTACACCGTCTCAAAGTGAGACATCAGGCGTTCGGATGGATAATAGGCCTAAGGTACCTGCCTGTTGAGATGCGCCTCCCTTGGCGTAGGCAGCAATGATCGCGGGGCATGCAACACGTCACTCTCTTTGCAGCCTTCTCAGTCACAACGCGACTTGCTGCTCTACGGATACCACTCTGAACTAAACCACACCTGGGCAGCACCCGATTTAGTTCTGTCCCGCAAATCACCGACTATCGTGGACATGGAGGAGAGAGTTGAAGTTGCGCTATTGAACTCTCGAGGATCACCGGATGCGGGCGCTTCGTATTGTGAGGAGTGCTTACGTGTGGATCGATCCTTGAACGACATTCCTGATATAGCGGCCAGACACGATCGCCGAAGACGTCTGTTTCTTTCGCTTTCGTTGAAAGCTGATACAGCCGACATCAAGCCAGACACGACCTGTCCATCGTGCAGAGACTTTCTCAATATACTCGACGAAATGCCCCCCGATATTTGCAATACCAAACTCAGGATTGAAGGGCACCGCTTCCTTGAGCCTCACAAGGGAGAAATAGAGTCAGCATCGGTCGATATATCAACGAAAAGGTACTTATGGGCAGAACCCGAGAGTTACCTGTTACCGCGCTTGGACTATCCTATGCGACTTCGAAACGATTCGGCCAGTCATGACAACGCAAAGAATCTCCCCACAGTACTTATCAAATCGTGGCTGCATACATGCGAGCGCGATCATGAAGGCTGTCGGTTCGATTTCTCCAACGAGTTGGGGATACCGCTCTACCTCATTGATGTAGTCGAAGAATGTGTCACTCTCAAGCCCATCTCGAATTTGCGCTATACAGCTCTAAGCTACGTTTGGGGTAACGTCAGATCCACCAACTTAACTTCTGCGAACTTGGAGGAGCTTCGAAAACCTCAAAGCCTGTCATCCGGATCGCATGTCGCTACTGTACCGCAGACTGTTAGAGATGCTATGCGTCTAACCGCAGACTTGGACATTCGCTACCTATGGGTGGACTGTCTCTGCATGATTCAAAACGATCCCAATATCTCCTTTTATCTGAACCGAATGCATTTGGTCTATGCCAATGCCTTTCTGACCATTGTGGTGGCAAACAAGGACAACGCGAACGGCGGCATCACTGGCTACGATACCCGTTCGATTCGCCGCATCCTACCTGGTAAAGTCATCAACTATCCAAACTACGTGCTTGGCATGGAATCAGTGACTACTCTAGCAACCGCTTCTGACTTACCATGGTGTTCGCGAGCTTGGACACTACAAGAAGGATTTTCTTCTCGGTGGGTGCTAGTAATCGACGATCGAATCCGTCTCCAATGCATGGGAGACTCTTTAGAAGAAGGCTCAACTTTTGGATTCAAGTTCAATTCCAATTTTTCGGACAAAATGCTAAACCTTCAGCCAATCCTTTGTCGAGCCTCGCCGACTGAACGGGAACCAAAGTGGTGGGCATACTCGCAAGCGGCAAGAAGTTTCGCTCCTCGCGCATTATCGTACGATCAAGATTCTATAAAAGCATTCTTAGGGGTCATCAACTTCTACACGAGCCTGGATGATCTTCAGTGTGCAGTTCATACGAGATTGCTTTATGGCCATCCAATATGTATGCTTTCACGCGCACTCTTGTGGAGCTCGACAACGGCTATCTTGGAGAGAAGAATGTTGCTACGTCCAGATGGCTCATTCATCATGCCCAGCTGGTCGTGGATGGCCTGGCGACACAATTGTCAAACAACATTCAGCACACCTCTCGGTCTTGGGTGGCCTGCTGGTACATACGAGGCCAAGGAGCAAATACCCATCGTTATCTATGCGCAATGCAGTATTTGTATGCAGAACCACCAGATGACAAGCGAGAAATGCAGAAATAAGGCGTCCCGGAAGCTCGTCAGCCCGGAATATCTCGACCCATACCTGTACATGAAAGCACAAAAAGGACACTTTGATGTGTCACGCGACGTTAAAGAGTCCCCGCTTGAATTCGAAAGAGATCTGATATATGTGGGCACTACACAGAAAGCAGGCATCATTGTAGGCAAAATGTCCCTTGACCACTGGCCTCCGCAGTTACCCCGGGGCGAAGCTGGTACCTTGGATTTCATCGGCATCTCCTATATCGAAGGTAATCAATTCTCCTACCATAGACGTCCCAAAGTTGAGGCGCTCTGTGTAGTACCAGTCAACGGTAAACCAGGCGTGTTCGAGAGGCTGGGTGTAGCTACAATCTTGAAGGACGCGTGGGATCAGGCTGCTCAGTTCGACGAGATCATACTAGGATAGTGTATGAAGTATCAATGGCTCGCAATACGGGACAGCACGCAATTTCAAAGCATGAGAATCGGCTATGACTGTCGATCAAATTGCCTTACCCACGAGGAAGTGACAGTATGACAGAACGGCCTAACCCTCCCTGGAAGTAGATAGAAATGGAATACTGGCACGATTCGTAGCCGCAAATTCCAAAAAGGCCCCAACAAAGAGCATCAGCAGTCTTTGCTAACGACATGCTCGGCCACCACTTACCTGCGTGGAATTACATACTTCGTCGTAACCCACAGTCTGGCGCGCCATCATCTTAGCGCTGCGCGGCGCGACAGCGGGCAGTTTCTAAACAGGCGCGGCGGACAGGTCTGTTGCAGCCTGAGGGATTTTGCTCGAGAACATGTGCGTGTTGGCGATGAAGCTCTGGTAATCAGCGGGGAAGGTCGTGGCGAAATCACCATTTGCAGCTGCATCGGCGTAGATGCACTCCCCGGTGGTGGATGAGGAGTGCAGACCTTTTGGACCAAACTGAGGCTCTTTCCAGTGCATGCTGGTGGCCTAGAAGGTGTCAATGTTAAAGAACACCGCGGTGCAAGTGTCGAAGCCGCCAGCAGCGGTAACCACTGGGGCAATGAGAAGGGCAGCGAGACCGATGGTGATGGCTTTGGAGAGGGTCATGGTTGCGTCAGAGTGGGGTGGGGTGGCAGGAATGATAAGTAGTATTGTACTATGTAGAGAATAGAGCAGATATCAGACTGGCTGGTAGCTTAATAGTTGCTAATAGCGAGCATGAAGCCCTTCTCGTAGATTGATAGACGAGCCCAGGAACAAGAGACTATCACGCCACCAATTCTTTTTCCCTCGTCTTGGATCAGCGAGGTCTGGTCAAGTTGCATCGGAGGTTCTTGACGAAGTCAGCCTGGATGGTTATGAATGATCCGTTCCCAGTACACTTTCCATCATCATGAGCGTGAAGGCAGCGTTGTAGGTGCGCAGCAGCTCATCCATTCCATAGGCCGCTCGCAAATGCTGTCTTGGTCAACGGCAAACACCGCATCTGCATAGTCGTGAATCCGCCTCTTCAAATTTATGGCTTCATGTGCAGTCGGGCGTAAACCTGGGCGTGATTCCAGACGGATGGAGTTGATCAGGATCCAGTACATGTATAATCCAGCCCGTGGGCGGAGGAGACAGAGCCCTGACGTATCCAAGAAGCTGCTAAGGTTGAGGATGTTGAGATCGAGAAGGGGAAAGACGTTAAGGTCAAGGGACCTGCTTAGTCGGCTGTACCCCAACAAGAAGCTCTACACCCATCAGCTATGATGATCTGCGGGGGGCTAGCCTGTCGACAGTTTTTGTGATGTCATAGTTGACCCAACATTGCTGCAGTTGATCGCGCCTCATGGCATGTCCGACTGCCCAGGCGGAGTTATGCCATGGCCATTGTACGCATTGCCGAAGTCGCTCTCGTGTATCGCATCGAACCACGAACGATCAACAACATCGGTCTTTTCCAGCGATGTATGGTATATTCGTCCATCGTGTTGGGTAGTGGAAGGAGTTGAGGAAACAGACACGGGCCTATCGCTCTCAGGGACAAGCGTACCGTTATCGCGACTTGATCCCATGCTGGACTGACGACCAATCGCTGTACCGGGCGAATTGATTTCGTCAGGAATGGCTTTCATTAGCGCACTGCTTGACACATCAAGCGACACTAGGGCTCTTTCGAGAAAGTCTGCCGATCTGCTCGAGAGGCGTATAGTCCATCTATACTGATCAAGATGCGCCCGGTATCTGGCTGCCTCTTCCCTACTAGGGGATGTCACCCAGAGAAGCGATATGAAAGAACCGATGAGTATAAAGTTGTAGGTGGATGATGAATACCAAAAGGATTGGAAGTGTTCGGGTCGGAGGGATTGCACGAAGCCCATGGCAGATGTAAGTCGGATCTGCGCTGCTTGTCGGCATATGGTGTGGAGTTCGGGGCCGTCTGCTGGAGACAATGAGCGGATGATGCGTCGATGAAGTGTCATTTCGACTGCGTAGTAACCAAGATGAAGATAGCCGACGCTAGAGAGCTTCCTCGCAGCTATATCCTGCACCTTGAGCGCAGTTGGCATGTTAGCATACCATTGACGTAGCGTGAGCTGCAAAGGCTTCGCTGCAGTAAGCAGTGGTCGTACGCCTTCGTGCGCACGACTGGCGAAGTCGCGCTCTGCCTTCAGCGTATAGAAAGTTGATAGGATTTGTGCCAAGATCTGTGTAAGCTCTACCATGTAGCAGAACAAGATCCGACCTTTCTCCACTTCAGTGCTTCCGTCTTCGTCATCCTCATCAGCGGCGCTCTCGGGGAAGTCGTCAACAGTCAAAGGCTGTACATCCCAATCTGTTGGAGTAATGTGCGAGGGGCGACCGTGCACCAGTGCACCCCATTTATCCTGCATGAATACAACCCACGCCAATCGCTTACGAAGGCCACACTCCCAGGCTGGGATGTGCCATGTCGTACAGTCAAGTTGCAGCCCCATATCCTGCGCTAGCCCGACCATTTGACATGTCAACGCCCAGCTGTTGCCCTCTGGTCGCTGAAGCAGCAGCAACCCTGCCTGTATAGTAGAAAGCTTAGGCCTGTGAACGATGTTACTGAACGATCTCATCGTTAGTGACTCTAGATGCGAGACGTCTGGCTTTGGTTGCAGTGCTAGCTCGCTGGAATACGACCACCAGTTAAGGGCTAGGAGATAAACTGCCGCTAATAACGGCGGCGAGAACTCTCGATGAGTCCGCTCATACTTCTCAAGGAACACTTTCTTGTGCAGAATCGGGAAGCTGGGATGTACGATCCGAAAGAAGAGACGTATCAACGCGGCGCCATGTGGTGCGACGGCTATCTCGATAGAGTCGAGATCCGGGATGTCGCCTTGACTGTTGAGTGTACCGGCGTCGGGCGATGAGACGAACGTCGTTGCATAAGCTTCGTCTACTTTCCGAAGCTTTGGATGGCCAGCCAAAGCATCAGCAGCGCCAGCGGATTGAACTGGCTCAAGTGCCAACAAAAGACGTTCGTACTCCGAAGTCGAACCGACAAGATGACTGTGCCTGCTGGTCTGCAATCCCAGCGTCTTCTTCAGGAGCGAGGGGCCGTGTAGATTTGCGTAGTCATCGATTGGCGGATCCTGTCGGATTTTGGCAGTAGTATTCTGAGGTGATGTAGACTGGGCAGTGTTATTCCTATAGTCGTTTCCAAGAGGTATTTGGCCACGGGCGGTTTCAGTAGGCTCAGAGGCCTCGTTAAAGGCCACGGCACGTCGTTTCCGAGGTAGTGGATTTTCATTGAAGGTGCATTCTTGATCATGGAATTGACAAAGAACGCATGGTGGTCCGGTGTCTGATATTTCGCACCGTGACTTCCGTCGTCGGCAGGGATCGCATGGACGTCGCGATTTTGGCTTCGTAGTGTGGGCGTTGGATGTGCGCGGGAAGTGGTAATTTGGCGGCGTGTTCTCACCAGGCGTAAAGTTCATGCTTGCATCTCAGCACGCAGTATATGTCCGTCTCAGTAGCAGACGGATAACCCCAGTAGGTGTGCTGTTGATGGAATCGCGATACGTGGAACGCGTCCGCGTGACGACTTCGCGAGATGGCTGACAATGAAGTCTTTTCCATAAATGCATAGCATCACACTGTCATTCCTGCTTGGGCGTGTGTTGGATATGGCCAGTAGTTCATTGATGTCGCTGATGACGTGGGTGCCATGTGCGATGAGTTGGTCCACCGGCAGGGAGGTTGGGGGATGAAGAGCACATTGGACGCGAGAGAACCGAGGCGGTCCAGCCTGTCCGCGGGTGGAAGCACGGACCAGGTGGAAATTGATCAGCGGCATCACTAAAAGAACACGAGAGCTTCGCATCTCGCTCACGACATCATCTGTAGAAGGCAGGAGACAATATTGTTGGTCAAGATTGAGTACTTGGCGCGGTATTGGTTAAGCCATATTAGCCATCTCCTTCTCCTTCGCCACAAAAGTTTCCTTGTTCGATAGTTCCTCGCCCTCGAGAACCGGCGCGACCACCTCACCCTTTTGCGGCGGGTACACCGCGCATTCTACCAACGATCCTGTCGCCGGCGAAATGTATGTACATACAACGTCGTGCGTAAACAGCGAAAGGAAGAACCCGAATATCCAGGCAAACGTGTATACTTTCCATGCGCCACCAATGTCTAGAGCATTATCGATACTCTTAGCAAAACCTGGAAGGAGGGGAGCGAACCCTACAACAAAGGACACATAAGCCCTCCAGTTCCAGCCTCCATTGTACCAGTAGATGCCGCGATGCGTGTAGAGCTGATCCACATCCAATTTGCATTTCTTGACGAGGTAGTAGTCGCTGACCATAGTACCTGCGAGAGGACCCATGAGGCATGAGTAGCCGCTCAAGAACGAGAGCAGACCCGACACGTTCTTGATAATGTTCCATGGCGTGGATACGATACAAAAGACGGAGATGATAATCGTAGCTCGGAAGATGTTGATATACTTTGGTAGCATGCCAGCTACGTCGTTCGCGAACGGGTAGGTATCCGCTGCTATCTGGTTGCCGATTGTTGCAAGCAAAAAGCTGGCAGAGACGAAGAACTTCGCAGCTCGAGAGTCGAACTTGGCAATGACGGTTGGCATATACCATTCGAACTCGCCCCACAGGTACGAGTGCGCATCGGTGACAAAGATCGGTGTGAGTGCGCCCAATGTTCCGATGATGGGGAGGGCGAGGAACTGATGGTAGCCAGCGAGCTGATTCTTTGAGAACCTGCCGAAGTCGGGCATGTTGACGGCCAAAGATGAGAAAAGTCCGACTACAGCGTTGAGACCGGTGAGTACCGAGTAGATGGTGTTCATATAAGTTGAAGTAATCTCCACCTTTCCTTTGATGAGCGGGCCGCCACTGCATTTGAAGTCAGCATCATCCACGGCTACGGGTTAGGAAGAGATCACCCACCCTTTCGTTACTATGACGGCCCAAAGAAAGAGAGCGAAGAATGTTGGCGGCACGACGATACCCTTGATCCAGAAGAGGACGCGCAATTTCGAGATTGGCATGAGGGCGAGCGCAGTCTGCAGGAACCAGTACAAGAACAGACAGAGCAACCCGGCCGCTGCAACAACATTAGTAACGTCCTAACATGATCTCAGAAATGTGAGCCTTACAGTCAATACCAGCACTCTCCGGTAGATGATTCGGAAAGGTAATGAAGCTCGGCCAGATCGCCTCAAGGCAGCGTTGCAGAAAGTTGCTCGCCTGGACTGTTAGGATCGCAGCCCACATCATGGCGACGAACGCTCGAATGCAGATGGCCGGGAACGAGCCGTACATGCCAAAGACACTTCGGATGATGACCGGGAAGGACACATTGTATGTGGCACCCATCTTGCCAGTGAGGGTGATGACAACGCTGCAAATGGCAAAGCCGAAGAAGACGATCGGAATTGTCTCTCTGGCTGTGAAACCCAGAGCCATTACACTGCTCACGGTAGACGCCAAAGGAGGTGCGAGCATGTCCGAGCACCAATATGCCCAGTAGTCGAGACCACCCCAGGTACGCTGTTCTGGTGGTACTGGATCAAGATCTGGTGTTCGCACGACGATCAGCTTGATTCAATTACACATAAATGCCTTCTAAACACGCACCTTTGTTCGACCAGCGCGACCCATACTTGCCGCTTTCGAAGGGTACCCTCAGATGAAGATGAGGTGCAAGCCTCGCTTTGAGCACAGACATGGTTTAGAACGGCAAAATGAAGTAGGGAAACACAAATGCGACAGAGCTATGTTCATCCTTTATCAAATATCGAAGTCTTGATCTCCGAGCTGTCCCAGCTACATGCGTCTCCATATCAAGATAGTCTCCAGCTTGATAGCCATATCGGCTCCCGGGTCGGAGATAGTCGCTGATGACATGGCGGGGTGCATGCGGAGACTAGAACAGCTCGGCACAATTATCTAGACAAGTAGCACTACAATCTGGATGTGTCGACGGGGATGCGAGAGCATTGGGCGCTGGGCATGATGGAGATTGCTCCTCGAAGAGCCAAGCTAGACCGATCCGGTACTAGCGTCACCCGATACCGATAAGACACCTCCAAATCCCGCCCGTAGGCCCGTAGGCCAGCTGCATACTCCGTTCGCGGCCCGCGTTGGAGTCCCCACGTTCATCCGATGGAGTCGATATCGAACGTAGATATGGCGCGTCGTCGTTCCCTGGCGAACTGCTGTATATGTTATTTTCCTATCTGAGTGTGTCTGCCCATAAACAACCTCCCAACTACCGGACCTCTGAATGACCACATTACCACGAACGATGGCAAACACCTCACGCAATGGCACGATGCTCTCTTTTGACGCGAAGCCATACGCGTTCTCCTTCCCTCTCGAGCACACTGCGTTACTCATAATCGATATGCAACGCGACTTCCTACTCACCAAAGGTTTCGGCGAAATCCAAGGCGGAAACCTAGAGGCGGTCCAAGCATCCATCGCCCCAACGAAAAAGCTATTGGAAGCGTGTCGGGGTGCTGGCATGACCGTCTTCCACACTCGCGAAGGCCACAAACCAGATCTCTCCGACTGCCCATCGTCAAAGTTGATCAGACAAGAAGCTGCGCCTGGCAACACCCAGCACAAACTAGTCATCGGCGACAAGGGCGAACTTGGCCGTCTGCTCACCCGAGGAGAATACGGACACGACATCATCGATGAACTGAAGCCGCTTCCTGGAGAGGTTATCATCGATAAACCCGGCAAAGGCTCGTTCTGGAATACGACTATTCTGCATCAGCTCAAAGCGCGAGCTATTACACATCTTATCGTGTCTGGTGTCACTACAGAGTGTTGCTTTGCTACTACTATTCGGGAAGCGAATGATCGCGGATTCGAATGTTGTGGTATCGAGGAAGCTACTAGTGGATATAACGATGCTTGCTTTAAGAAGTCAACGCTGGATATGATACATTGGTCGCAGGGTCTTTTCGGATACATTGGTGGCTTGCAGCCTCTACTGGACGCCCTGTCACCATTGTCAGGCCAAGGGGTCGCCGCCAAATCGACACCGCCTCAGACACCGCCGATCTTCGATGGCGACCTCACAATATCCGCTTTGCAGCGAGCGTACAAGACGGGACTGTCGCCTGTGACCGTGGTCGAGGCAATCTACGAAAAGATCGAAGCATACAAGGAGATAGACCCAGCGATTTGGATATACTTACAGCCACGCGAAGCAGCTCTAGACGCTGCAAGAAAGTTAGCATCGACATACCCCGACCGAAACGCACTTCCACCCCTGTTTGGCGTTCCCTTCAGCGTCAAAGACAGTATCGACATCGCTGGTCTTCCCACGACGACCGCATGTCCACCACTTGCGCACGTACCCTCAACCTCCGCTCCAGTATACGACAAAGTCATCGCCGAAGGCGCCTTGTTCATAGGAAAGGCCAATCTAGACCAGCTCGCGACCGGCCTCGTAGGATGCCGCAGCCCATACGGAATCCCACACTCAGTATACCACAAAGACTACATCAGCGGCGGATCAAGCAGTGGCATCACGGTCTCCGTAGGAGCGAATCTCGTCTCCTTCTCACTAGCAACAGACACAGCCGGCTCAGGCAGAGTACCCGCTGGCTTCAACGGCATCGTCGGATACAAGCCTACACGAGGTACTATCTCCTTCCGGGGCATCACACCAGCATGCTTGTCGCTGGACTGCATCGCGCTCTCCACAAAAACCGTATCCGACGCACGAACCCTATGGCAAATCCTAGAAGGCCACGACGAGCTCGACCCCCACGCGAAACCCGAGATGGGCTTCGAACGCCACATCAACAGCATCGGCCCCCAATCACGCAGTTTCAAATTCGGCATTCCGCCACCCGAAGCACTCACTATCTGCTCACCACCCGCTCGTCGCATGTTTAACGAGACGATCTCGAGATTACAAGCCATCGGCGGCGTCCTCACACCAATCGACTGGTCGCCCTTCCAAAAAGCCGGTCAACTACTCTACGACGGCACATTCGTATCTGAACGCCTCGCCTCGCTTCCAAACGACTTCCTCGAGAAGAACCGCGCAGCACTACACCCCGTAACCGCACAACTCATGGACACCGTCGTCGCGCGGAAGAGCTCGGCCGTATACGCTTACCGCGACCTGCAGGCCCAAGCCCTCTACACTCGACAAGCAGAAAAGGTCTTCGCATACTCTGCTTCGGGTGTTGATATTGTCGTTGTACCGACTACGCCTACGCACTGGCGCATAGACGAGGTGCTCGCTGATCCCATCAAGAAGAACAGTATTCTGGGCGAGTTTACGCATTGTGGGAATGTGTTGGATCTTTGTGGTGTGGCGGTGCCGGCGGGGACGTATCCAGTGAAGGAGTTGAGCGGGAAGGAGGGTGATGAGGGTGTTTTGCCGTTTAGTGTGACGTTTTTGGGGGGGTCGAGGTTGGATGCTGAGGTTTTGGAGATTGCGAGACGGTTTGAGGAGGGGGGTATGGAGTGAGATGGGTATTCGGTCGTCTTTTCAAAGTCAGTGGCCTTGATTGTGGTACAAGTATCTCTGATGGGATTGCTCTTTATGTTGTTTGCGCTGAGGAGGACAATGTAGTAGCGCCGGAACGACCTGGAACTTGACGAGGTAGCCAGAAATATCTAGAGGTAACCAGTGCAATAACCCATCCACAATCACTTCCTTGTTCATGCGATGTCTTTGAGCGATGTTTGCTCAAGTATATTTTATCTACTCTGCTGCTCTGCAGGGAGCAGAGAGTAGGTACATCGTTCCACGTATCATCCAGGAACGCATCATCGCAAAGCGATAGCCATCAACCTCACCACGTAGCCAAGACCATGGGTTCGCAACGTTGCAAACACGACTCTGTCATGCAAACTAAGCCCTCGAACAAGCGTTGTGCCACCTGTCCAAATTATGACAAGAACGACATCTACGAAGAGCCTGTTCAGTCAGAAACACGCGAACCCAGTCTTCATACCAGCAGCCCCGTACAGAACAAAATCGAAGAAGTCCAGTCCGTAAATAAGCTCAACGAGAATCACAAAGATCACCATCATCCAGTACCCGAGAACGAGGAAGCGAAGCCGACGAAGGAAGTCAACGGTAGAATGGCAGCCCTCAGAGACAAGAAGAAGCCACTGTGTAGATATGGCACTCATCGCAAGCTGGATCAGCCAAGGGATGATATCAAACGAGAGGTGTGTAGGTTTCATAGGAAGAAGCTGACTGAGGAGAAGAAGTTGCAAAGGTGTGAGTAGAGAAGCAGTGGGAGATGTTTGAGTAGTGGAGGGGTATGTGGTGTACCTAGGTAGCTTCGCGTTGAGTAATTGTAGTTAGTATAGACGGCACACGGATCGAGATTGCCAGTACTGCGAGCGCTCGTCGCGATTGGAGTAAGACATTACAGCTGTGCATGAATGTTTCGCTTCCATACCACACATGTCTTTGGCAGCCCTCAAGAAGAAGCTCCGAGACTTGTAGAGAAAATTGTCGTAATGTGTCACACGTACCCATATTCTCACATTCTCGTCAAACTAATGTCTTTGAGACTCGTTTGCCAGACCATAAAGTGCATCCAACGGTGCCCAATAGATTGCAGAAACCAGACCCATCACTCAACGTATCTTCCAAGAAGGCCGAAAAATGGCTTTCCGCTTCCATACCAAAGCCTTGAGTCCAGTGGACCAATTACTGGATACCCACAGTCGCAAGTTCGCAAAGCCAGTCTACGATACAAAACAGCGCCCCGTCTTCCGCCCAGTCGATTACAAAGGCAAAGGAACTACCGACGAGCGCCGTCAAATAATATCTCAATACCGGATCGTCCTATGGGAGCTTCTTTCAGCAATCAAACTGGAGCTGTCACACCCCAACTCCCCCAAAAGCACGCCCTCGTCTTCCCCCACTTCGAACGACGCAGACGAAGAAAAAGATGAAGACCAATACGCAGAGGACATCCCAGTCATCCCATACGCCATCGAAGAAGAAGACCCACTCACTCCATCCACCATCCCATACCACATCTCAGCCCTAGACCTAGCCACCCCCGACAACCCTTTCCAACTCCTACGCACCCACGCCCATCCCTCCGGAAAGCACGCCAAAAAGCTCAACGACTGCCGCATGAGCACCGAACACCGAAAGCACGGTGCCCCAGGCTTCGCTAGGAAGATCAGGCTACCGAGATGTAGATTTGGTACTCGCCGCATGCTTGATCACCCTCGAGATGATCCGCCGCGGGAGGTGTGCTGGTTCTACAAGCAGTATGAGGATAAATCGGGTCACAACTGTTTGAGGTGATGAGATGGGAGGGTGTCTACTGGCCTTGTGGCTGGTTTACGTGCGGGCTTAGTCAGGGTGGCAGAGTTGGGATCAAAACAAGGGTGGGTGACAATGCAGGCGTTGAGTGTTTTCGAGTGTATTGTCATAGGCCGTGTTTTGTTTCTGCGGTTCTTCAGTTCCTGTAGCGCATTGAAATGTCCTTGCATCCATATAGAAGATAGAAGATAAAAGAAGTGAATCGAAACAATCTCATAATTGCTTGAACAACAGAAAAAAAGCTATGCACAATAGAAATCCAAAACCAAAGCGAACTATGCCGCTATGCCAAACCCAAATTACATAAATCCAAAAACCATCAAACACCATGCTTCATATATACTCATGCCCTTCAATCATGCATTACCCCCCTACAAACTCAGCGCAACAGCCGCAAACAACGCAACAACAAAACTAATCGTCGCACCGCTCTGCAGCTTCCCACCCGCACTATCGCCATGAATCCCCAGAATCTCTGCTTGTCTTGAGAAAGTAACGTTCTGGGGTATCGACTCGTTCAGACACTGTCCGTTGACAATATCCAGTCCCGCAAGATCATTCGGCTCACGGAAAAACATATAACTCCTGTTGTTCAATCCCTTGAAACCCTCGGTGTTGTACGGGAACCACATGTCTGAATCCGTCGCGGAGGTATTACGCAGGAAGATACATTGGACCTGGTTGGGGTAGTCGTGAGCGAGTTCGGGGTAAGCCTTCATGACATCGCTGTTCGAAGTATCGGCGACAAGGACGAATTTGCGCGTGGGAAAAGTCTCAAACACTTTGGTGAGGAGGAATTTGCGGATGGACAGCGTGGCGGATATGTCCGAGAAGTTCAGGGGACGCGTGTCGAAGGAGCCGCCGGGGTAGGTTTTGTAGATGAAGTCCATATACAGACGGGTCGCTTGCTCGGGGGTCGTAGTCAGGTAGTGGAAGTGTGTGTTGTTGGGGAGGGTGCGGGACCAGTTAGCATAGATCTCAGGCATGTTCATCCAGGGGGTGAAGGGGCGGGCGAAGGAGTTTAGGAGGCCTTCTTTGGGGTCGTAGATTTTGGTTACGCGCAGGATGTCGTCGATGTCGGAGATGAAAGTAATGCCCTCGGAGGGAACGAGGAAGGCGGTGGCGTTGCCGCTGTTGGTGCCGTTGGTGTAGACGTTTAGGCGCTGGACGTTGTTGGTTTCGTTGCCGGGGATGAGGCCGTTGGATTGGATGGGGACGAAGACGTCGAAGTCGCCGAGTTCCGTGGTCTCGTAGGGGAGGGTGAGGTTCTGGACGCCGCCGGGGGCTTCGATGGAGTTGCCGCCGCCGGGCTCGCCGTCACCGCCCTGCATGGGCGCGGGCTCGAGCGACATGGAGACATTGACGTCGCCTTGCTGGACGATGAAGATGGAGCGCGTCAGGTTGCGTGCCTGCTCCTTCTGGTTGTCGGGCAGCTCGGCGACGCTGGTGTCGATGAGGAAGACGTTGGCCAGGTCGTCGACCTTGTCCTGGCTGATATCCGGGAATTTGTACACATTGCCGTGGAAGCGAACGTTCCAGCCCTGGTCGGTCCAGTTGGCATAGGGAGGGATGTTGAGGACCTCGGTGGGCTTCGCAGCCAGGTCGTCGTCGCCGATGCCGAGGCTGGACAGGACCTCTTTGCCGGTGGGGAGGCCTTCGAACCAGCCGGGGATGCCTAGAGAAAAAGAGTCAGCACAAGCCTTACTAGTGCGAAGCTTGCCATGCAGGCGTTTGCTTACCCTCTGTGAAGAAGCTGGGCAGGTCTGTTCCCAGCACGCTGCCTATCGAGGCGGCGTAGTTATCCACGCCGCTCTTGATGTCGTCGATGATGTTCCTCTTCTCCACGTAGCTGTGCCGCCCTACGAACCGGATCGCCGCGGGAGTCACAACAGGCGCGCGCACTTCGACCTTGGCGGGGACAGCCGTCGGCTCTGGCAGCGCGAATGCATTGGCGAGGCCGAGTGTCGCGCTCAGCAGGAGAGCCCGCTGGGATGCGCGTTGGTGCACCATCTTGGTGGTGTTGTTGTGGTGACAGGGGCTGAAGACCAAGGGGCGCTCGCGTGGTCGTCGCGTAGAGGGAAATTATAGTCGAAGCGACAGACTAAAGGGAATACAAAGAAATGCAGAGGACTGAAGAGGAGGGAAGAGGCAGACGGACCGGGAAAGATGGCACGATGGCAAGAGAGTGGAAACACGCTTGCCGCGTTTCGCACGGGGCTAGACAGCAGGTTTGCGGTAAAATCGGTGTTGTTGGTTGCTGCAGGTACAGCCAGCATGATGTCATTCTGCATTGTGGCTGGGGGCCGAGCCACAGTGCGTCGATCGCCTCCCGTCACCCACCCTTACCAAACTCTCCACACCGTAACACTCCTTCGGAACTCGGCAGTCGCAGGTTGATGGCGAGACAAGTCTGGTGCTTATGAATGTTTTGATTGTTTTACATGCCGTTCATAGAGACTACTCCTATGGTACGAACACAGGGTGATACACTACTGCACTGACTCACGACTCCCCAACGACGACCCAAGGCCCCAATAGCGGCATATCCCTCAACGCATCACCCATATGATGGTACCCCTTCCTCATGGGCCAACATATCTTCGAGTCGCCCAGCAGCGTGTCCATCAGCCACCCACCGCGTCGCCGACAAGTGTCCCATGCTTCCCTCAGCACGTCGTGCACCTTGTCGTTCGGAGCAATGTCCTTAATGATATGGAAAAGCGATCTCATGCAGAACATGACCTGTTCTTGATCGTAATACCCCAGAGAATTTGTATCCCAGTGTCCAGGGAGCGTGCTCGTCCAGCGTGTGCCAGATGGATGTCGCGTTTCTTCGCCGTACCACCCTATCATGTCTAGAGTGAAGTGCGGGAGTGTACTTTGGTAGGAGGTTAGGGGGGGTGCAACGCGGAGGGGTGCGACGGGGAGGGTTATGGTTGAGCAGATGGCTCTCTCGTCTCGTTGGGATATATTTGTCTTGGTGTTGTGGAGGAAGTGTCTATGCACCTTGCGTACAAGATCGGATTGAGCTACCAGGTCTGCGCGCTCAGAGTCGCAGAGTATCGTGTTTGTGTTGTCTGGTACGGGGATGTTGTACAAGGCTGCGTTTAGCGAGTTGAAGTCCGCATTGAAGGTTATTGCAACGATTTCGATGAGGAAGCGACGGACCTGTTCGGTCTTGCATTCTGGTGGTTGTGCTTGCGATGGGGAGGTGTAGTTGATCTCGCTTTCAGCCATTTCCGTGTACTCAGGCGGCGGGCATGACAGTATGTCTTGGTGCTCTCCTTGCGGTATGTCTGATGGCGGAAGATAGGATATCTGGAAGCGACCTAGACGGCCTAGATCGGAAATCGGCATAATGGCGATGGTGAGGTATGATCAAGGGAGGTTGAAGTAAGACTGAAGAGGTGGAAGAGGGATGTTGTGCGTCTGCCGAGAGTGCGCTGGTAGAACCAAGGTTCAGGGTCACCTCGTTCAGCGAAGAGTAGGCGAGTACCAAACCCCGTTGTCAAGACGACATGGCCTCGCGAGGAGGAAGTTCTCTCGACCATCATGATGCTTGGAGGCGACATGTCGAATGCGCGAAGCTGATACGAGTGGCTTAGGTCCAGTTGAAGCATACAACGACTTCGTAGATCGACTTGCGAATAGCGCGTTCTGGACGTCTTCTGCAAACCGGAAATGAGTTGTGAGCTGTGACGAGCCAACCTCTCGAAAACATCCCCAAACGCAGCCTCTTCCAATGACGAATAAGAATACCCCCGTCCGCACCACTCCCTCTCATCACCAGGAGTGGCCCCAGGCCTAACCGCGGGGAGGTGGGGGACAAGGCCCTTAAAATACTCCCTAGATAACAAAGCTAATAGCTAACCATAATAGAAGAAAGGAATATTGGAAAGGAAAAGACGAATAAAGGAAAAGAAATCAACTACGTATATCAATGTACGCACTAAACATACAGATCAATAATACCGTTCATGCGCCCCTCAAACGCCGCCAACACCTCCCTCCTCTCCCTCCTCTCCCGCCTCTCCCAGGGCATCTCATACCCCGCCCAACGGGCCCAGCGGAGCAGCGCAATGGCCAAAACGGCCGTGATCATGTGTGCCACGAAGGCGTCGAAAACGCGCGTGGTGAAGCTGCAGTCGGACATGGTTAGGAGACAGCTATAGATAGAGGTCGTGGGTTAGTAAGCGAAGCAAGCGAGTGAAAAGCGATTTCAATGTATAGAGGGCGGGATTGCGTACCTAATCTTCTGTGTGTGGTTAGCTGGAGAAGAGAACAAAGGGTGCTGAGGGTGGGAATTACTATACTGTGGATGTGGGAAGGGGAGGTGCGAGGGCGTGGCTGCTCCGTTGATAAGGGGTTGTTGGTGCTTTCTGTGTAGAGTTGAGGTGCGATTACCTTGTGGTAGCCTGCGGACGACATCAGCACTAAAATCTTAGCAGGAGCACCTGGTAGGTATCTTTGAGGTACACATCGCAGGTAGCGGTAGTATGCACATATTCAGAGTTGTTGTTGATGTATACGTAGTCTTCTGTAATTTACGTCTGCTACTGTAAAACACTACGAATGCCTCCACGATGTGGTGATGTATTCACAAGCTCAATCTTACTGACGGAGTCTTCTCTTAGAGATGGCATCTGCAGAGCGCTTGCCTGGCGATAGCCTAGAGGCAACATCAACCTTGGAACGTTGGCAAGCGCATTCGCTGGGCACCTCTAGAGCATACATTATCAGTGGCAACAGCCTATATTTATTCTAGTGTATTCAAGAGGTATACGTAATCCTAGCTACCCTCTGTGTGTTGCCGCAAGACACAGTGAATACCTCCACGGTGAGGTATGACATCGAGATAATCTACTAAAGCGTTCAACGTATCCTCCAAAAATCCTGTACATTCCGAATGCCGGCGCGTCCGTACAGAACCGAACAAAAGCTATACCTGCTCCACTCCGCCTATCTCTCGCACTACTCCACCCTCTTCAAGCTACGCCTAACGCGCGATACTCTAATATATCTCGAAAAGGTAGAGCCCGAAGTCTTCGATATCTTCGTCGACTGGATGTACGGTGTTTGAGTCTAGTGCCCACTGTCGAGGCATCCTCACAAACGTTGGCATATGGCCAGACTCGTGAGCCTCTGCCTCCGTGACTTGGAAGTTGTGGATGGACTGTTCGTCCATGGGCTTTGTGGTGTCCTGGAACGCACGCTTGGCCGCGGCCTTGTCTTCGGGGGTGATCGGAGCGGAACGCGTGTTTCTGCGCGGCTTCTTGCTGCTAGACTGGAGGTTGGGGGTCTTGTTGGCGTTGCGGCGCCGCTTAAGGTTGGGGTCGTCCTTAGCCCTGCTGGCTTTGCGCTCTTTCTTCGGGGTGAGGCTACCCTTGCGGTTGTTTCCGGGGACAAGTGCTTGTACTACCTCTCTCGACAGCAATTTGAAGCCTTTGGAAAGCCAGATAGCGAAGATGATCTGGGTGAGGGTGATTGCTGTGAGGCCGACACGACCCGCTTTGTCCTTGACTGCTTGGCTGATGGTGTCGAAGTTGACGTGGGCCATCGAACTCACATGACCATGCTCGTTTTGGTACACTGGCGCTACCTAGGTAGGCTTGGGTCTGCGCAATTGCTGTAATTGCGCTGATAGTATGTGACCCACAGTCGTTCTCCGGCATGCGATCTTGCGAATGCCATGTATCTGCCGTCGAGAACGAGTGCTTCCCACTTCGTATTTGCTCTTTCTTGTGGAATGGATATGTGGGTGGGGTATTGCGGGTACTCTGGGAGCCAAGAGTCAGGGTGCCAGGCTCCGAAAAGGCGTTCAAGTATCGCTCATGCTTAGGAATGCATTAAGATCCGTCACTAGGGGTAGTGGTTTCCCAGGTAGAGTTTGTTTCGCATGTTGCTGCATACACACTACTATATTCGTATAACTTGTACGTTACGAAGACAATTTGTACGCCTACATTGATAATTATTTTGTAGAATACGATGCAAATTGTAAAAATCTCTAAGGGTGCCGTAGATCAGCACACAGCATAAAAGGACGAATTAGGTGATGAATATTGGAAAAATCCACGCGGAAAGCATCGATACCAGTCCGTCGATCATGAAAGCTAGAGTAGCGAGGAGCGCAATGGCATTCCGAAGACATGAGCATACACGGTAGGTATATCGGAGTCTGTACATGACGAAACATCCAAGAGAAACGTCCCAACGGAATCATAATGTCTGCTCCAAAACCACGATTCTATAAACTCATTCATCCCATTAAAATCCATGTAATCTACACACATACATCCTCCCGCACTAAACTTCAATAAATCTCGCCATCCACGTCCGCGTAATCTGCTTCGCCTCATCCACCAACCCCATATCCAACAACAACTGAACAGTCCCCCGTGTCGCAGATTCAAGCGCACTGAAAATCCACGTATGCGTAAACGTCGCCGCCTCCCCAATAAACACAGTGTTGAATTCCGTCTGATAGAACGCCGGAAGATACAGGGTCTGCTGCCCGAAAATCTGCATCGTGAAGGCACCAGCCTGGTGTTCGTCTTGCTCCCAGCATTGACGCTCGTAGTTGCCGGTCCAGTTCTCTTCGATGATGGACTCGCCGTGCATTTCGGCAAACGCGCGTTTGATATACGCCATGTGTTCGGCTTCGGGCATGGCGCAGGCGACAGTGGCTTCGTAGTCAGACAAGTAAGAGGCGAGCATTGTTCCTGGGCCGCTGGCGTTGACTTGCCAGCTCGGGTAGCAGATCTGGCCGAGATTAGGCTGGTAGAGGCGCGTGCACCCGCCTATGATGGGCTTGTCGAGATGTTCCCAGAAGCGCGTTTTGAATTGCACGGCTACTTTGCAGGCGTTGGCGAAGAGGGTGCGGTCGATGGCGCGTTTTAGCAGACTCGAGTAGCGGGGCAGGGTCCAGAATTTCATGAGGTTGAGGGGCACGCTGTTGAGGACGTAGTCGAAGTTTTCGATCGAGTCGGGGGTGGAGTAGGGTTCTGAGCCTGTGGGCCTCCAGGATACGGATATGGTGTTGTTGTTTTCGTTCCAGTGGAGGCCGTTGATTTTGGCGCCGTATTGCATGCGGTCTTTGACGAGGGGCTCGAAAGCTGCAGGCATTCTGGAAAGGCCGCCTTTTATCGTGACCCATTTGGAGGCGAGGAAGTAGACGGTTTCGTATTCCCACATGGGCCAGTAGATGTGGGATTGGCCGACTTCGTCGGTGGTGTTGAGATCAAATTTGAGCTTGTTACGGAGGTAGGCTACCTCGGAGTAGTCGAACATGCCGTCGTCTTTGGCTTGCTTGTAGGCTTTGAAGATGTTGGTCGCGTACATCTTTATGCGCTCTGCGTCTAGGCCTTTGAACTCGTCGAGAGCGGCGTTGGCCTCTTCGACAGCAGTGGCGTTGCCGTATGCGATAGTGTTCTTGTATGCAGGGTCGGTCGCTATCTCAGTCTTGCTGGGAATTGTTCCATCAGGACGGCGGAAGGGACTGTCGGCTGGGGTGTTGGGAGACGATTGGATCCATTCGATGAACTTGACATGCAGCTCCTCCTTGTCAGCGTTGAGTTCGTTGAGGACGTCGGCCAGTTGGAAGATCATGCGCTGGTCGTTGAAGGGGAAGGTCTCGTTGGTCTCAGAGTCTGTAATCTCGTACGGGAAACGCATGGGCCCAAGCTCGTGATATTGGCCTTCATCGGGGGAAGTGCCGTTGAGATAGGCTGTGCGAATGCGACCGCCAATACGCTGAGACGACTCGATGATCTTCCAGTTGTGAATACCAACAGAGTCCAGCATCAGCTATAAGGCGTTTCGTTAGCACCAAATTGGTGTTGTTATTGAAGCAATTACGTACTGAGGTTGCAAGCCCAGAGATACCTCCACCCAAAATACCAAAAGACTTATTCTTGGCCGATGCAACAAAAACCTCATCTGGCTGCTTCTGCTGCAAGTAAGCAACGCCATCAAACCAGTTACTGTCAGTTCCTGCAACATCAACGAACGACTTCCTCTCCTGTCGGCGAGCAAAGCGCTTGGTGACAACAAGCTCGTCGGACTTTCCGATGAGCTCTCCATCGAGGAAAGCATGAAGACAGCCCCCAGACATCTCAGCTGGAGTCAACCAAACGAATTTGTTCGGCCGCCTGTTCTCATGTTCCTCATGGCGTCTCGCCAAAGGATGAGCGCCCACATGCGTCTGACCTATACGTTGCTTCGCGGAAACGATGGAAGCGACAGCATCGTCACATGTCGCGTATGTGATCGTAAGCTCACCGTCGACATCTCCGTAGTAGTCGACGACGATATTTTGTGCGCTTCCCGGAGTAGTGCTTTTGAGAGGAGCGAAGACGACCGATGGCTGGCTCAGAGGTTTGGATTCCGAGAGCGAGGCAATGCTTGCCAGAAGCGGCAACAACTTGGTGAAGGACGGCATGCCGGAGGCTGATGGAAGACGAAGTCGGTAATCAAGGACCTCATGCCATTGCTCTTCGATATGCCCGTTTATGAATCTTCAGAGGAATTCCTTGGCAATACCAAGCATCGTTGGTATCTACCTTGATGTCCATGATACCCACTGTTGAGTATTCATCAGTCATTCCGCGATGTTATCGTGCGGTGCCGTAGGCTTTTTCTCCAGGTGTAAGCTCACCGAGAAGCCGCCGGTCCACCTCCGGTGTCATACTTGGCAGAGGATATCAATTCTCCATCACAAAAGCCTTGTTCAATATCTCTGCCTATTTCCAGAGTCCTTGAGAAACCATGATCTGCCAAAGTGCGGAGGTGTTGTCTTCGTGGCCAGCAACTTCTCATCGGCATTCACCCACGTAATCCCAGGCTCTGGATGCTGGGCTTCGGCGCATCTGAAGGCCGATCCATGATTGGAGCGGGCAATATCCTGGAGTCTTGGCTGATGAATGAGGATAAGTGGGGGAGATCAAGACAGTCCGTCGTCTGGGCGCTGGCTTTGCCAAGTACAGCTGGGTACGATTAGGTATGTTTTCCGCTCCGAACCACAGCCATCGATTACAACGCGCCAAGAAAGTATCGCGCGATATGTCTACATGTGCAGTTAGTGTACTGTTCAACCGAAAATCTCTGTCATTCACTTCTCAAAACGTTGCATAGGCCCATAGATTCTACTGCCGTTGTGGCCTTCGCCGGCTACTTTACTAACTGCTCTTTGAGTCTTCCGACTAGTCCGCCCGCTGGAAACTGCCTCTCCTCCTACTCGGCCCTTCGAGAACGCCCATCTTCTCATCATTACTACTCCGCCTTTCCCCTCTCTCAGCCTCTTCACTCTCCTGGAGGACCTGTTCATTCGAATCCGGTTCCACAACCTGTCCATGATTACCACCCACCGATTCCATAGTAAACGGACTCGCAGTCGGCGCATCAAGAACATTCAACTCTTCTTGCGTAAAGAAGTTGGGCATCAAGAACGTCCGCATGGGGATGTACAGAAAGATGAAGACCGGGAAACCAATGGCAGCGATTGTTTGTGTGATCGCGAAGGTAGCACCGAAGCCGACGAGTTCGAGTCCGACGAAAGCCCAGATGACCCAGCGACGCTTGATCTGTGCTAATGGGTCGGATCGGGATGTGAGATGCTTGTCCTTTGCGAGGAAGATGAGTTTTAGTGTGATGCCGTTTGCTTCTAGTGCCTGGATTCCCATGACGAAGAACAACCCAGCTAGTACAGCTTGTGGTATGAGGTGCAGTACGATGAGGAGTGGTCCGGTCATCGTTCCCAGAGTGAGGAGGCCTTGAGCGAGGTTTGACACGCGCTGCTCTACCACATGGTCGACAACGCGTTTGCCATGGCCTTTGTTGTCTTCGTCGTCGGAATCGGCGACAGTGCGTGCAACGCAAAGTGATGTAGTGTGAAATGGCGCCTGCGGGATGAGACCGTTCGGGAATGGTATGCCTAGTAGGCCCGCAACTCCAGTCGTGATGCCCAAGAGAAAGATATCCCAATGGAAGCCTGCCGGTTTTCGCAGCGGGAATTCCGTGCCCTGCGCGATCAGACTGGAAACGTTGTGGTCGAACCAGAACAGAATCGTCAGAAGTACGGCGAAAGGAATAGCCAGGAACACATCGCCGACACTTATATCCCAGAAGTGGATGAACCATCCGCGATCGGTAGTCGGAAAGAACGCCTTCGAAGTAGGTAGCTTGAGCAACTCAATGCCAGCCATCTTTCCAATGTGTACAAAGCCAGTGAAGAAAATCACGGTAAGCGGCGTACCGTAGTCCTCGACGAACTTGCGAACGTGGCGCTGCAGTAACGACGACTGTCCTACAATGCCGCAGATGTATGCGACCGCAGTGACCAGCAACGCAATCACAATCGAAAGGTATGCCGACGCGTCGCTGACAGCCCATTGCCTTGTCAACACCTGTATCCCCTTTTGTAGATATATGAATGCGACGTAAAACCCGAATATGTCGCAAGAGAACCGCGTAACGTATCGTAGGCCGTTGCAGGAGTTCGTGATTGCGAGAATCCAGTGGAAGATCAGGGACCATATGCCTATCCAGCACATGAAGGCGAAGTAGTTCGTACCCCGTGGGGTGATGATGTCGTATACGGTGTAGTTGAAGACGGTGATCGGTCCAGTGACGCCCACGATGACTAGAGGTTGCGCTGCTGCGAGGGAGAAAACGACCGAAGCCAGCACTGAGGCGAGAAGGACCTCGTTGACGCCGAAGCTTTCATTTGTCTTCTCGAACATGTCGAGCGAGAAGGCGAGCGCTGGCAGAATGTTCGCAAAGTACATGTAGACTGTCGCGGGCACGACGCGATAGTCCCACGCATCTTTCCAGTCGCTTAAGTAGAAAGGTGCTCGCCGCCGTATGTCGTTTATCATGCCACTGAACAGGCGTGTCTTCCACCAGGCATTCTTGCTCGAGGCCGCCGTTCTATGCGACTGTCGCGTGGGTTCCCGAGTTATCGCATCGTTGTTGGTCGTGGCATTGCGCTTCGAGGGTCGGAGTACACGCGACTTCCACGATCTATTCGCGTATTCTGAAGACATGGTTGGACGATGGCAGAGGCGTGGCTTTGGGCTGGTACGCTACGGGTATTTGCTCGCGGAGGTATTATATCGAAGATGTCGTCATGACAGGGCGGACTCCAAATTGAGAAAGCTACCCAGGGAAAGGAGGCGCGGGGTAGTGCAGATATACCAGCTGAAGGTACCCTAAAAGATATGCTTCAACAAAGCTGGACGAGCGGAAGGAGCTTGCCGCCATGGTAAAGGTTGGCGAGCTTGTTATGTATGGCGAGGGGAGGAAAAGTCGACTCCACACACCGCCGCCCGGGCAGACTCCGGCTCGGATTTACGGCCGGCAATAATCTTAGCGCAATCTCCCCGCGGACCCTGATGGCGACATGTTCAACTGCCATCGCATCTGCGACACCTCCATGACCTCTAAACCATCTGAACTCTCCTCAGCTACAAGACACCCGAACGAGCAATCGCGCATACATCATCTGCTCGTTGATATCAGGCTACCGTTGACGATGGAGCCCAGCGACACAAAGCCCATCACCCGTGCTGTGAAGACTTTCACATGATGCAAGTCGGCGGATGAACTCGATGCTAGAAAGTTTGCAGAGATGCTGATCGACGATCATTGCGGACATGTCCTCTTGTAGATGGTACGCTTTATCGCGCATGATCAGTAGAGGCTAGTTAGAGAAAGAGCTCGGAAAGTCGGACCGCTGTTGACATATCATCAAAATTGCGACTTGCTACTACTTCGACGATGGACTGAGACGTATACAACGCGCATCGCAACGAAGCTCGACGCTGTTAGTCGCGATGCGCCCGAGAACCGGAGACGAGATTTTGGCGGGGTTCGCGCTGGTGCAGCAAGCTGCAGGGGAGCTTGGAGGCGGTCTGCTTCCACCTGCAGCATGCAGAGACTAAGCCCTCTCAACGTGGTCGTACAGTCTCTTCACAAAGAAAATAAAATTCCTCTACCAACGCCCGACTCAGCACGAAACAGCCATCATGCCCTCAATGGCGAGCTCCATCCACCCCGACTTCCGCGACGACGTCACCTCAGCAGAAGCCCACGCAGTGGACCGGGAAACAGAACGTCTAATCCACCAACAAATGGCTGCGGACAACGCAAGTGGCCGTGAAAGATACATTCAGCTCGCCAAAGAGATGCTGCGTATTAGATTGCGCGCCTACAAGCCCGAGTCACCACCCGTTGCTGGTGCATGGTGCCTGATCGGATCGGCACATCTCAAGGCCTCTCAGCTGCAAGAGGCAAAAGAAGCCACTGAGAAGAGTCTTGAGATATACGCCAAAGGCGACGATAAGGATGCCGCGGCATTGGCGAGGGAACAGTTGGGTTTGATCTTTGAAGGCTTGGGCCAGATCTCCGATGCTAAGAAAATTCGACTGCAAGGTGCGTGTGACGGAACGATGGTGTGTTCGAGTCCACGGGTACGTTGATCATGGTAAAGCATGAAGTGATTCTTCTAACAGGCTTATGTAGTGTCCCTATGCACATTACGCGTTCCGCGTACAGAACGACGGCCGCCCCGGGCTCTTCAAGTTGGCTGAACTGAATGCGTGTGGTGCATGCAATTCGGCATTCTACTGCGAACGGCAATGTCAACTGCAGGACTGGAAGAGACATAAAGTTCCTTGTAAGGCATATATGGCTGCTCAAGTAGATTAGGAGGGCACATTGCTCTGCTGTCACTAAATTACAGTGTCCACGTGGTCTCCAAAGCCTTCGCCCTTTTGCAAAACCTGTTCACCCATGTCAGTCCAGTCTCTTGTCGTCATAACAGCGCATCACTTGTCACTTAAACGAAACTTGTGTTGATACTTTCGTAGTTTGATATGTACTACCCATGGCAATGTAGTTTCTACTTCAAATAACCAACCAACGATATCGTGAAAAAGGGGGGTATCAAAATGGCTTCCAAAATCATCCATGTGAAAAATTCCCTTGGGGCCGTCCATCCATCCATGAAGAAAAAGAAAGATCCAAAAAGCCTCGTGGATCCTAACGTGAACGCTCACTATATAATTTACTGGAATTGAAAAGATATCATCCATCACTCCCCCATCCTTCGCGTCTTGGGACTCTTCTTTGGAGGGGGGTTGAAAGAATCGCTCGTGCGGGCGCGTTTGAGATTCGCCGGTGGACCAGCCCTGCTGCTTCCACTGCTGGCCTGGCTAGCACGCTTAGCCAACTTCGCAGCCTCGCGAATGCGAACACCACCGGCAGGGCTGTTGAACCCACTTCCGCCTCCAGCGGTTGCAGCCGAACTTCCAGCGGGAATCTCCTCGGCAAGACGATCGGCGAGAGCAGCGTCGTATTCGCGCTCGCTAGCACGGACAGCGCTGGGGTCTTGTTGGCGGGCTGTAGCGAGCATGTCGACGCTGCCGTCGTCGCTGTCTTCGTAATCCGATTCAGATCCTTCAGAGACGTCGGAGGCGATGGGTGCAATATTGAGGATTTGCATGGCGGTTGTGGGGCCGCCGGAGTTGCTGTCGCTGTCGCTGTCGGGCTCGGATGAGGCGTCGGAAGCACAATCCGAGTCAACGTCGCCCGAAGAGCAAGAATCCAGCGGAAGGAAAGAGGCAGGAGGGAGAGTCGAGCTAGGAAGGTTTTTCCGTGACGCAGAAAGAATCCTCTCCTCAATTACACGCTGAGGACTTGATCTAGGAGACTCGACTTCAGGAGACGACTGCCTGTCGTTGAGTGCATCCTGGATGGCCTTGGGGTACAAGGTGGACCAGCGGCGAGCGGCGACATGGGATGGCGCGGTGGGTACCTGTGATCGTCGTACGTGAATGGAGAAGTTGTCCTCTGGCTGCACACCACCCAGACCCGAAGCCTCAAAGTCCATTAGTTCTGGGCTGGTGTTGCCGCTATCGTTCCTCAAAGCCTCGGGCGAGAAGCCAAGGTCATCTCCACTCGAGACAGTGCGTGACCCGCTGTCAACATCCATCGGCGTAGTGTCCAAAGGACCTCGGGGCTCGGCCAGGTCCAACGACGTCCTCTTGGTCGGGGATGATGTGCCCTGTTCGGCGCCAAGAGGCTGGTTCGTGATTGGCTGATAGTTGCCGGGCATGGTAAGGAAGGCGCCGTTACGATCACCGCTCAGGTCAGTGCAGAACTTGGCCTTGGTGTAGAAAATCATGGGTCCGTCATCGCGCCTGCGAGGTTTTGATGAGGAGCTCTGCATGATGGAACTGCTGAAACCCGAGGAGTTGCCCGTAGGCTGTGGTTGGTAAGAGTAGTTGGCTGAGGATTCGGCATCGAAGGCGTAAAACTCGTCTTCGTTCTCCGACTCGTCCTTGTGGAAGAACATGGGTTTGTACGCAAACTTGTTTTGCTCCTTCTCACGCTGGGCACGAGCTTGCCTTCTGGCAATCGTGGCTTCATCCATCATATCGCTGCTGGCACCGCTCATGCCAGTCTTCATACCCTTGAAAGGCGACTGGGAGCCGGATTCATTAGGCGAGGCGCCGCTCCAATGCTCCGACGAGCTATCACCACTGTGCTTGGTAATGTCGAGGCCGCCCTTCCATCGGATTTTGCGACCATCGCGAGAGATTTCGAGATGGTTGCTGTACTCGTGCAAGGCGTCCTTGACGAACTCGGGCGTGACGTTGAGAGTGTGTAGTTGGGCCATGTTGATGAGCAGGTTGAGGTAAATCCAGCCGTGGCCGAGGGGTGCTTCTCCAGAGTCCATGTCTGGTGGGGTGAAGCCAAGATGGCGGATGTAGTCCATGTTTTCGGTAGGCACCTGTGCACGGTACGGGTCCAGGTCTAGCGGTCGTGTGGGTCGTTGATCGGGAGACAGGCCTGAGCCGGCGAAGTCCTGTTCCTCGATATGCAGGCTGGGGCGGAAGCCCTGTAGGACTTCGTCCTGGTCTGTATGGCTCTCTTGACCAACATTGGGACCGCGGTCGTTCCTGATGCGAGCTTCACGCTGACCCTCAGGCTTCTGATTTTGTCCTGTCGCTTCTCGTTGGACACGGTCGGCTGTAGCTGCCGACTGGGCTACCTCCTGTTGCTGCATTGGGTGTGGGTGGGACCCGGGCGTAGAGCGCTTGCCAGCAAAGATCTGCTCCAAACGGCGCACGACCATCTTCTTCTTGGACTTGTCGGTCATGGGGGCGGTCTTGTTGTTTGGTAGCAGGCCCATGGGGATGTCGTGAAGGTACGACTGGATGTTTTGCTGTTGGCGGCTGTAGGCGGACTTGGTCATCTTGCGGCGGTCGGAGTCCTGGTTGGATTGTCCCGACGAGTTGGGGCCGGATGCAGATAGGGAAGCGTAGCCCGACTCGGCGAAGCGCGATGTGGAAGAGGCGGTGTTGTGGGTTTGGAGTGCTGGGGTGTAGGCTGAGATGTCGGCGTAGTCGTTGGCGGTACCTTCGTCGAGATCTGAGGCAAACTTGCGCAGCGTCTCCTCAAGTTCCTTCTTCTTGTGGTCGGGCAGGCCATGGAACCTCACCTCGAACAGCTTCTCTTCCTGCAGGTGGGCGTCGTAGAGCTTCTCGTACTTCCTCAGCCGCTGCTTGAGCTTCTTGTTGGCGACGGTCAGGTCGTCGATGACGCTACGGAAGTCTTCGGTGCTGCTGCCGTCTGTGCCAATCTGGCCGAGGGGGCGGTAGGGCATGGCGACCTGTGCCTGGGTGGTGTCGGGCGGCGTCTCGGACGAAGACGAGTTGCGGAGGAAGAAGGGCGGTTCATCTGATGGTCAATGGTCAGTTGTGCACGTGGTTGAGTGAAGAAAGAGGCACTCACTGTCGACGAACGACGACTTGCCCTGGCTGGCCGTGTTGTTGGTCTTCTCAAACCACTGGCCGGCGTCGCTGCTCTCGCCGGAGCTGGTCTTGTTGGAGAGCAGCTGGGGGGAGACGCTCGAGGGCGGATTAGCCTTGTCGCTGGCGAGCGTGGGCGACGTCTCTGCTGTCGGCACCTTCCTGGGCTCGCGTCTTGAGGGCTGGGGCTTGGGCGGTGGGCTGTGGCGGAGAGAGACGGAGCAGTGGGCTGGCGGGCGGCGTGGGTGGGAGCGCGCAGCCATGGGAATGGTTCCCGGGCGCTCGTTCATGGCGGGTGGAGAGAGGCGGGTGAGAGTTGGGGGCTAGACAGGCAGGATGCTCCCCATGTGGATGATGGTGAATGTCAGGCCGCTAGCTATCAAATGTCCAAGGTGTGCGTATATCGTAGACCGGGAGGCTGTTGTGCCCAGGCTCGAATAGATCAGACGCTTCCGCGGCGGTGGTTCGAATGGTATGTAGGGTGCTGGTAGCGGCGTCGTCGTATGGTGGGAGGGCAGTTTCAGCGTGCAAATTGAAAGATGGCTGAAGAGAGTTGTGGGCTCTCTCGGCGCTGGTTTGAGCAGGTGAGCCTTGATGGGCATCGATCTTGATGTGGGTAAGCATGTCGATGCTCTCGATTTCCAACTTGCCAAGACTGCAGCTGGAGATCGAGGGTACCTGGCCGCGAAGAGGAAGTGTGGCGTTCGGGCCTAGCGCACCAACTACCGGCAATCGACGATGGGCCTTGATCTCCAGCCCACCATCGCCCAGGTGGGAGACCATCGCCCTTCTGTTCCGCCCGTTGACCCTGCCGTCTCGATGGCTCTCCATATCTGTGATGGCCGTCCTCTCCTATGCTTCTCCGGAGAACATAACCTTCTAGCAGCACTGCCGCACTGCGAACAATATGCAACCGCCCGCACATATCTACACTTGCCACCGTCTAGATCCGCGTCTGACAGTTGCTGCCAGTGCTGCACGGCATGAGAGATGGTCCAGACCCTCTTCACACCACGGCTTCCCATCACAGCAGAACCGTGGCGGCACGAACCGTTGACACGCTGCCGCTAGAGCCTCACCAGCCACACGCGCTCTCACACACGGCCACAGCATCCATCGAGATTGCGAATGCTAGCCGGCCCTCTCCTGACGCACACTCCCCGTGTCCCCTCCCTAGATGAGGTCACTCTTGCACGGTGCTGGCAACGGCTGGGAAGCGCAATCGATTTCCTGGACCCTGATCTGTCCTTGGTTGTTCGGCTCAGACACCCTGCCATCATGATTGGTGGGCGACTGACTCCCACTGTGCCGCCCTCATCGCTGCCAGCATCGCAATCGAGAGGGCCATCGCAATAAAGGGTCCAGCTGGAACACTCGTCAATGCATCTCACGGCAGGCATGCAGCTGACTTCCTCCGACAAGCATACGAAAAGGGTCTTATTACGCCTGGATCCTCAGGGGCTTTGGCCTGGGACGACCGCTGACCATCTCCAACATTTTTCACTCTCACGGTGGGGTGATGCCACTTTCAACTTCAGATCACCGATTGAGCTCGGATCGCAGATTACTCGTTACAACCATGCAGGGCAGAGCGCCCCGGGAGGTCGCCCCGGTCTAATCACCGAATCGCAACCAATATTGTTTCGTAACTCGTTAGGACGCACAACACCATCGGCGATGCTGGAATTAGGCTCGTCTAAATCGTACGATGGTGTTTGGACACTCAAAAACCTGAAGGGTTTCATACTGGAAATGTCACATTCAACATCTCATCGCGATCGCATGTGCCGTGACGTCTTCGCTAGTGTAGCGGAAAAAGTAGAAACACATAACACATCATGGCCTCGGCTTAACATGCCATGAAACAGTCAACATCCTCCGATGGTCAGACGAACTCAGATGCGCGCACCCTTACTCCTCAGCACGTTGACGGCAGAATGGCCCGTATAGTTGAGCCACTCGCCCAGTCCTCCCATGAAGCCGCCAACCTTCATCAGGTCTTGTAATCTGTTATCCAGAAACTGCTCCGTCTCTACGAAGTTGGCCGACTTGTCCTGTGTCATGTATAACTCGGTCGAAGAGTAGATGGCTGAGAGAGTTGCGCGCTTGGTGTACCAGCTGCTGTCGACACTCTGGTCTCCCGATAGAAACCATATCTCGTCTGCAAGTCTCGCAAGTTCGGCGATAGATGCCGGGACGTACGTAGGCTGGGCCATGATCGCGAGTGCCTATCACCCATCAGCACGCTGACCTTTGCTGCTGTGTATGCACTGTCCTACCTCCTGCCATCGATGTATGACGGGTTCATTCGCCCGCAACCGCGCCAGTGTCAACGTCCTGACTTTTGCGCCAACGCCCATCTTCTTCCCTTGCTCTCCCTGGTCTGGGAATTGAACATCGTTCTGTAGCGCCAAGCGCTGCGTGACAAGATGGTAATTGATCAAATCGAAGACACCCCGCGGAAGCAGATTCGTAGAGACATCAAGATAACCGGCGTCGCGAGCACCAAGCTTCAGTGCATCCATGGTAAACCCATGGCTGGGTAGGTGTGCGTATGCGGAGGAAAGTATGGCAGACTCGGCGGGAGGAAATGGCGGCGGCTGCGCGTAATCATACGAGTGGTACAGGCATCGTTGTCTTGAAGCGGCTGCCGGGCGAATTGAGGCTGCTCGGACACTCCCGAGTAGTGAGCTGGCTAGTCGTGATGGTGGCATGGTGGATGCAATTGAAGATGTAGAGATCAGCCGATGCGGACATTTGCTGCCTGCTCCGCAAATCTGCCAAGACCGACATCGATCAGATCTCACACTAACCCTGTGACGTCGTAGAGCTGTCGATCAATTTCGACGTTGAACTTGACAATCGATCTCAACGTCGGCATATCGATCTTGGAGGCGAAATAATCTTACCACGTGGCCCTTGGACACCATTCCAAATCCTGCAGGAGGCTGAAGATCCGCATACGATCGCAGGTCCGGATCTTGTCAATCACGTCGCCACGTGACCGACGCGTCGAACGCGTCTGCGCTAGTGGCAACACTTCTGAGATCCGGCATCTCCCAGCAGTCCACAATTCCCCTGGCATCCAGCAGACAATCAGCAATTGCCATCCGATCTTCAGGAACCCATCGGATACCCCGCAAATCTCAGAGGCGACATCTAAACCAATCGAAACGCGATCTCCAACCCACCACGACCCCACGCGCATCGCAGCCTACACGTCGCCGCCACGACCTCGATTCGAGACCCCTCTCCGTATACAGTTAGGGATTGGACCTGCTTTCCAACATGGCGCGCGGTAAAAATGTCGAGGTCAGCGAGTATGAGCGGAAACGGCAGGAGAACATTGCAAAGACGCAGGCACTCTTGCGCAACCTCGAGATGGAAGCTGCAGAAGCCGGTCTAGGTCCTACAGGCAAGGCGAAGACCTCTGTGCCATCGCGGCCCAAAGCGAAGAAGCCCGCCCCCAAGAAGATTAAGCAAGAAGAAGAAGTGCCACGTAGAACATCCTCGCGATTAAAGGGCATTGTGGCAGACAGCGAAGTCGCAAAGCGCAAAGCAGAGGATGAATACGTCGCGATACAAGCAGCTGATCGCGCAAAGCGACAACGCGTTAGTGATGCCTTCAACTTCAGTGACATAGTCGTAGCAGGCAAGGACTGGAACCGGAGCGGGAACTTCCTCTCCGTCGGCCCAGCAGATCCGTACGCACGCACATTTGACTACAATGACGTAAAGGAGACCACCGACAAGGAATTGAGAGCACTACGAGAGCGCATGAGCGGTCTAACGCTCTGGGAAGATTTCGAGCCGAATGAGATCAAGATCACACCCGAGCGCATATACTCCATGGGCCTCCACCCCACAACCGACAAGCCATTGGTGTTTGCTGGTGACAAGCTGGGGAACCTGGGAATCTGCGATGCATCGCAGAAAGTGGCAGAAGTCAAAGTCGAAGACGACGAAGACGCGGACAGGGAAGGACCGACCATCACGACGCTCAAACCGCACACACGCACGATACACACTTTCCAATTCAGCCCCCACGATGCAAACGCGCTATACACGGCATCCTACGACTCGAGCGTGCGCAAGCTCGATCTCGCCAAAGGCGTCGCAGTCGAAGTCTACGCCCCGAGTGACAAGGATGAAGAAGCTCCCCTATCCGGTCTAGAAATCAGCAAAGACGACCCAAACATGCTCTACTTCTCCACTCTCGACGGCCAATTCGGCATCTACGACATGCGCACCCCCAGCGAAAAAGCCGCCGGCCTACAAATCTTCCAGATCTCAGACAAGAAAATCGGAGGCTTTACTTTACACCCCTTACACCCCCATCTCGTCGCCACCGCCTCCCTCGACCGCACACTCAAGATCTGGGATTTGAGGAAGATAAGTGGGAAGGGTGAGGATAGGAGTCCGGCGCTGGTGGGCGAGCATACGAGTAAATTAAGCGTGTCGCATGCGGCGTGGAATAGTGCGGGGCAGGTGGCTACGGCGAGTTATGATGATACGATTAAGATACATGATTTTGGGAATTGTGCGGAGTGGGATTTGGGTAAGGTGTTGGAAGAAGAGGCTATGGAACCGACGGCTGTGGTGCCGCATAACAACCAAACAGGCCGCTGGGTTACTATGTGAGTTTTGTCTATTCCTCATTCCCTATCTACCTACTTACCTCCCTACCCCTCACGCTACCTTACTTCTCACTAACGATAAAACAGTCTCCGAGCACAATGGCAACAACACCCCCAAGACAACGTGCAACGCTTCTGCATCGGCAACATGAACCGCTTCGTCGATATCTACACAGCAAAAGGCCAGCAATTGGCGCAGTTGGGCGGCGATGGCATTACGGCTGTGCCGGCGGTGGCCAAGTTTCATCCGACGTTGGATTGGGTGGCGGCGGGGACGGCGAGTGGGAAGTTGTGTTTGTGGATGTGAGGTGTAGTAGGGGGGGATGAGGGGGGGTGTATGGGGGGGGGGATGGGGGTTGGGATAGGGGACGGGCTGGCATAGACGCGGTAGTAGTAGTAGTAGATAGTAGTAGTAGTACATCCCTACTACTACTACTATCTACTACTACTACCACCGCGTCTATTCTAGCCTGTGCTGACCTCAACATTTGAGTATGCAGGGTAGCAGGCTAGGGTGGATGTACGAAGACGCGTTATTGGCGTAGACTACTTCCGTCTGAAGCTTGCGCAGGGAGCCGAGTGTTGCGTAAGCTGAGTCGACTCGCGCGCGTTTTTTTAGCTGCATGTCCGGTGGAATGTTTGCAGTGGCTTTTGGGATCAGCGTAGGGGATAGCGTAGGGGATATGTTTGATTTGATACCACGGGGAGGAAGCGTCGCAATGGAGAATACGTCAGCGGCTTTGGCTTGGGCTGCCGCGTACGTTCTTGTGCCACTCGTTGGACATGTATTTTGGTAGATAGGACGCTAGTTCTGGTGGATGTTGCTTTGGTACTGGAGAAGGTGACAGTTGTTCCATGATCTTTGCAGCCGGACGCTGCTAGTGTACCTGGATATCTGGATGAGCTTACTACTTCAGCTGTATTGTTTCGTATACATACACGTAAACGTACGCGTATATCGCGAGGGGGAGCAAGCGGGTTTAGTACATTCTTGTCTGACCTTCTCTGGTGCCATTGGGCTTGGCAGGCGGAGGGCAGGAGGTGGAAGTCCTCTAGCCATTACGATTGCGCGCATAGCAGTTATCCTCGTCATCTTCACAGGCTTTGTGTTCTCGCTGTGATAATTAGATTGCAGCAGCTGTGGTCATGTACCTTGGATCTAGTTTTGAACACCTGGTCAGGTCTGTTTCTACGATCCTCGCTCATACTAGTAGAAGGCTATACCGGACTTGGACCACCAGAGAATGCTTGTACTTGCTTAAACACTAGCTTCCATGGTCGAGGACGAGGTCACTAGATGGGTCGGCTTTGATGTGGTCGTCTTTACAAAAGAATAGACGGTGAAGTGGTTTGGTCGTGCTGGCTATGGAACTGCACCTTGGTGGGCGGGGCGATCGCAGTAGCTGTTTGTATGGGTGTGAGAAACCCATGGTTTGAATACATCTGAGACGAAGTACTGTTATCACTGTCGATTTGGTGTCATCCAAACTCTTGCACTCGTTGCGAAGTTGTGTCTTGTTGAGCAAAGTGATCGCAACAGCCCTGGAGCGCTTGAGTGTCCATCACCTCCAAACCTCGGTATTTCGCAAAGAGACATCCAGCACCCTCACGATCTTTCTCAATTCCCCACATCCACGGCCATTTACACCGCTCTACCCTCTCCACTCTCTCCGAAAGCGGAATTAAATAGTCCATGCATGAATCCTCTCTGCCAAACGCGTTTAGAGCAATCGCGATTATCGAATTTATCGAACGCATGCGTGTATGCGACTATCGCATGTGAGGTACATGGCTAGATAATTCGCGTACCGTGGTTTGTTTTTCCCATCGGCCGAAAGCAGCAGTATCTCCATAGTATGCGACAGGGGACGGCCCGGTCTTTCATGCGCGAACATGAACTTGACAGAACGGTACTCGCGTGCTTGCCATGAGGAACATGTGCTGTCTGCAGTCTGCTGTCGGAGAAACAGACATCTCCGCTACCGCGCTTGGTCGTTAAGAATAGAAATGACTCCGGACAATTCTCCGGCGTAAGCAGGAAGAATTTGTGATGTCGTCTGCCCTTCTCTTATCGCACAGAAGGTGCCGACGCCTTCCGCCGCCCGCTTACCACCTTCCGCGCTGTTCCCTTTCCTCACGATCTCCATATAACCGGTTCGTATCTGCTACGTCGCCTGCTACTTTCACGGGTAGCGCTGGTTGCAAATACGAGGTTTGGTGGGTTTCTATTTCCGGATGTGGCGATGGGTGGGTAGGAGCACTAAGGTAGCGGGTGTGGCACCAGCGGGGATCGTGTCCTTCTGCCAGCCTCGTTTTTTTTCTCGACCGTGTACGCTCGTACGACATCAACGACACAGGTACCGTGGTAAAATGTCCTCGTGGCACGGAGGCTGGGGAGATGGCGCCAATACGGATAACCTCCGATGTGGGAATTTGTTGTGTAATGGGAATGGGAATGGGAGGTGGAGAGGAGCTATCGAGATGGGTTTGGAAAGGTTGATGTTCAAATCCAAATAGCGACCGGCTAGCGATACCGAGGTGCGGGATGCGGAAAGATTCAATGCCACCGCATCCACCGGCACTTTCGCATACATACCGCCGTATGATGCCGTTATCGTGTGGTGGGAAAACTCTCGCCCGACGCGACCGGCACCGCCGTATTAGGTCACACAACCAGCCAAACTGCCCAACGTCAGTCTGGTGACATTGAAACACGAGGTGATCAGCTTGTCGACAAGAAGGCGTATACGGTAACGGTACGTCAGGGACTCGATATGACGTCTGCGTGTCGGAAGCTTCAATGCGAGGATGCAGCGCGCAGGCTAGCTCACCCGTTTTCGTCATGTTTCCAGCGATATTGACGGGCTGATCAGTGCCTGAAGCATGCCTAGGGTGAGCTTAAACGGCCGGGACATTACTGCTACAGGCATGGTTCAAGCCTGCAGGGACAGTGCAGCGCTGCGTCTGCATGGATACGAGGAATGACGGTGGGGAAATAGGTGGGAGGGTCAATGTTACTTTGTTTAGTCGCGTTTTGTAGGTTGGAAGACGGTAGAACAGAACAAACCCCTCATACCCTGCACCGTCCGTCTGTTGGCCATTACTATAAAGGGTTCCGCGAACGGCGCTGCACAAAGGGTCATCATCCTCAGCAAACTTTCAAAAGCAATTCACAGCAAAGACTAGTTTATAACTCCCTTTACAACACTCGCTTTCGAAGTTCTTCCACACCTCAACACACAAACTCGCCAAGATGAAGTACACCGTCGCTATCACCACGCTCATCGCCAGCGCCATGGCGACTGCCATCTCCTCCGACTGCCCCAAGCCCTCGCACACCGCGACCGTCACCGGCAGCGCACCTGCCTCGTCGTCGACCGCTCCTGCCGACGCCGCGCCCACCGGCTACTTCGGCGTCATCTCCTCCCGCAGCGCCTCGCCCATCCACCTCCAGTCCCTGACCGCACGCGGCGGAAAGTTCTACCTCGGCGGAGGCCCTCCCTCGTCCTACTGCCCCGACAACCTCCCCGCCGGCGCCTGCCCTCCCGGTAACACCACTGTTCTGGCTGGCGGCCAGGGAACTCTCTCCCTCGGTGTTGTCGTGCCTGGTGGCCAGGAGGTCTACGTCGCGCCCGGCGGTGCTCTGCAGTACACCACTGCCCACTCCGTCTCCAAGCCCGAGGGCTCAGACGTCGATGGCTTCAGCCGCACTGCGCCTGCCAACGGCAACGTCTACGGATACCTCGACTACGAGACTGGCTTCGTTGCCTGCCCGGCTGGCGAGGGCGAGGGATACCAGGTCTTTGGTGCCGTTGAGGACGGTGAATTCGGCGATGACTGCCTTGGCTTCACCGCTCTTGCTGGTAAGTTCTTCTGCTTCTTCTGATATTTTTCAAACATGTGCTAACGATTCTTTGCAGTTGCGACCGAAGATGCTGGTGCCTGGCAATACTAGATGTCTCTCTAGCATCTGAAAATGGTGGTAGTGGGGATCTTTAATGTCTATTGGATAATGAACATGAAGTGGTAGATGGAGATATCCATGCTGTACATATGACGCTCCTTAATGACCCGGGCACAAAAGTAATATAATAGTAATGCCTTGACACGATTTTGAAACTTCATTCTCTGCCTTCCAAGGCTGCTCTGATGCGATTGACTTCCTCCTCAGCTGTGCCTTTCATGCCCGTCTGCACAACTACAGTCTTCTCCCTACTCTTCATGCCTTTAACAACTTCAACATCCGACTTTGCAACTCTCAGCACACCAGCAATGACTTCCCTCACCGCCCTGTTCGCCTCTCCGTCTTTCGGCTGAGCGGCAACGCATATCTCAATGCGCTCATCAGAGACCGCTACGATGCCTTGGCGGTGCGCACTAACCCCAGGCTTGACATGACACAGCAATTGAACAGTTCCTGAGCAGCTCTTCGCGGACTTTGAAGCCACGAAACGGATTGCGGGACCGGACATTAGCGGCGTTGGCGTTGAACACGGTAGAGTGCATGTGACTGCGATGAACGGTGGGTTAGAAAGGTCAGCTGGCTTCGCGTGCGGACCTCAGCATGCGGCTGAACCGGTAAAGCCGATCGCAGCCGCCCATTCCACGCCGGGATTAGACCACTGCCCACCCGACCAATCGCTTTTCCAGTGCACCCCCGAGCCATCCTACCAGCAAAGGCGAGCCTCTACACAGCAGTCCTCACAGATAGATGCACATCTCCTCTGTTCCACAGCATGCGCAAAAGCCACGTTGACACCACGCACGCCCTGCCACCTCCCTAAAGCGTGTTGGCGCGCAACCGGGGCGGTAGTGGGGGCTTTCTTACGGTACCTAACGCGTTACCGGTCCTAAGATAAAGACTACTTCCCCTAAGTGATAAATTTGACGAGAGCCTCATCAGACGCTTCCCTTAAGTACAGGTGCACACGATGGAGGGAAAATTCAGCAACACGGAATTAGGTAAGAGATTGTAAGCGTATCCGGCGCAGATAAAATGCATAAAAGGCTGCCCGCCCTCGTTTTTGGGTTGGTTTCTGCATATTTCGCATTTCTTCGACTTCTTGACCGAGTCGAGTTGGGATAACCTTGGAAGAGTGTTGTTGTACGCATTGCGGTATTAGCACTTTTTTTGCATTGCCAGGATAGAAGACATCTTTATTGTTAGCACAGAGACTCACAGTTAAAGGTAAGAGACAACTGCAATTGCTTTTGATGACGTGGTTTGCGACGTGGTGGTTTGCTATCTAGAAGTCGCACTTCTGCAACAACCAACCCACGTACAATCCCATCTTTCCCACAGCTCTACCCACTCCACACTGCATATCACATGACTAACCTCAGCCCAGCAAAATGACTTCCGCACCCACACTACAGCCCAAGTTCCTGCCGAACAAGCATGACCTAGGCATCGTCGCAGTCGGCTTCAGCGGCGGCCAGGTAAGCCCATCCATCCACCCACCACCCATTCTCTCCCCAAACAATTCCAAGATTGACAATCTTATCCCAGCCCAAAGCCGGCGTCGACGCCGCCCCCATGGCGCTCATCGAAAATGGCCTCATCAAGCAGTTAGAAGAAGACCTCGACTTCAACGTCACCTACGACAACCAAGTCCACAACTACTCCTCGCTGCGCCCCACCTCCGACCCCGAAGTCCGCCGAATGAAGCAACCCCGATTCGTGTCCGCCGTAACAAAGCAAGTCTCCGACCAAGTCTACGCCCACGCCAAAACCGGTAAACTGGTTTTGACGCTCGGCGGCGACCACTCCATCGCCATCGGCACCGTGTCTGGGACCGCGAAAGCGGCAAGGGAGAGACTGGGGAAGGAGATTGCGGTGATTTGGGTGGACGCGCATGCGGATATTAATACGCCTGAGTCGAGCGAGAGCGGGAATATTCATGGTATGCCGGTTGCGTTTTTGGCGGATCTTGTGGATAAGAAGGAGGAGTTGACGGAGGATGTTTTTGGGTGGTTGAAGGAGGAGCATCGGATTAGTCCGAAGAAGTTGGTGTATATTGGGTTGAGGGATATTGATAAGGGGGAGAAGGAGATTTTGAGGGAACATGGGATTAAGGCGTACAGTATGCATGAGATTGACAGGTATGTTGTCCGCTTTTGGGGCTTTGAAAATGGTTGCTAACAGCACGGTAGACATGGTATCGGCAAAGTCATGGACATGGCATTAGGTTGGATCGGAAGCGACACGCCCATCCATCTTTCCTTCGACGTCGATGCTCTGGATCCCCAGTGGGCGCCTAGCACGGGTACGCCCGTACGCGGTGGTTTGACGCTGCGCGAGGGTGACTTCATCGCTGAGTGCGTTGCTGAGACTGGTCAGCTCATTGCGCTGGATCTTGTGGAGGTTAACCCCAGCCTTGATGCTGAGGGTGCTGGTGATACGGTTCGCGCTGGTGTTTCGATTGTGAGGTGCGCGCTGGGTGATACACTTTTGTAGGATTGTGCGATAGGTGGAGTTTTAGAGGGGTTTGGGATGGGGTAGATATAGATGGTGTTGTTAGACGAGCAATGACGCAAGTTCATACAATATTCATATTACATATCGTGACGCTTTGTCGCTCTTTCAATGAGTATCAATGAGTTATGCTTCAGAGGTATTTGTACTATCAACACCAAAAACCGGGATGCAGAGCTCCGTTCCCTGTTGATACTTCTACACTAGCTGTGATGGCATATCGACTAAAACTTGAAGTAAGAAGCAAAGAACTAAGGCCAATACTAATATTCATATACAACCGTCCGTGGTTTATGACTACTCCTTGGAGCCCACCGAACGTCTTCCGGTCCATACCGAAATGAGTATCCTTCAGATATTTCATCATTTCGCCGCCGATCGTCTCTGTCTTCCTCGTCTCTAGAGTCTGCTCTTCTGTCGGGCTCAAGTCTCGAGGAGCCTATTCTCGCGGAGCCTGTTCTCGCGGGGCTTATTCTCGCGGAGCCTTTTGTTGCTCGTTCGGCAGTCTTAGGCCGACTTGACCTACGCGCGCCATTTTGATCGGGTTCAGTTGACTCTCGGTATATGTACTCCGAGCGTGAGGGTGTTTCTCTCCTGTCTCGGTCACGCGATAGAGGCTTTGAACGTTGCTCTGGTTCCGCATTGGATACTTGTTCATCCCCTTTGTTTTTGCTCTTTCGGTTCTTAGAAGGGGAGGTCCGGTGTCGGTACGGTGTAGGGGTAGGGGCTTGGGGAGTCACTTCAGCCTCCCGAGGGACTGGATAATAGTATGTTTTAGTGGCTTTGGAAGTCTCTTTAGCCACCCCCATCCCAGGGACTGGGTAGTAGTATGTTTTAACTACTGGGCCAGTTGGCGGGAGAGGCCCGCTTGGTGACGGCGATGGAGGGGGTCGTGGCTCTGCATCAGATTCGGTGTCCTGATAAACGATCTTCCAACAATCCACGTGCGACGATAATCCGTTATTGAGCAGCTTGATTTGCGACCCCAACGGTCTCTTGCACTGAGAGCAGGGGTGGAGTTCTATCCAAGAACCTTTTCCGGGATTGGTTCTGAAGAAACGTGTGTCACCATCTTCCTTAACAACGTAAAAAGAATAACGCTGCAAGCAATGCTCAATGGCTTTGAACAGACTCTCGATGTGACCGTAGTGCTGAAGAGATAGATCAACCCTGTCTGGATGTGGCCTTGCAAATACGTTTCCGATGGACCCGATAGCGGTCGCAATTACCTCGCCGTTGGATTTGTACAGCAGTTCAAGAACTTTGCGAGCATAGTGGAGACCCTCGTGGCACAGTTCGCTTTTGCGGCGAAACACTTCCAACGGATCTTTGCAAATAGAACAATGACGGGCGTGCACCTCGAAGGCAGTGGCAGCCTGGAGCTCAGAGTAGTGGAGTTGGCGTGGAATTGAGGCCGCCGTTCCAGTGGCACCTTCGCCAGTTGTGTTGCTGGGAGGGCGTGGTATTTGCTGTATCACTGCAGGCGCACCGTGTCGTCTTTGCATATGCAGTCTGAACACATCTGACTGAGAGTACCGGTTATAGCAACCTTCAACAGGACATAAATAACGAGATCGATGCTGATTGGAACCTGTCTCTGTGCACCAATTCCGAATGTGATGTGCCAGGTTTTTGACTGCATCCGCACCTTTCAGTACAGCGCCGCAGCTATACGGACAGTGCACGCTATATTCAGCATCAGTCTGAGAATTCTCTGGCGATTGGATCGGCTCTTCTCCGAAAGTGTGAGTATCAAGCTTATCTTGAGAGTCGGTCTGATCTTGATCCGACTCATCGCTCGAAGCCATTGTCCCGTCGGTCGAAGATAGGCGTGGCATCCAACCATTCTTTTGTCCAGTCTCAGCATTGTTCGCAACATTTGAACGGTCGTCGTCTAGGACGGGTCCCCGATGGGCGCGCGTGGACCATTTGCTTTCTACGCTGTCATGGTCAGAAAGATCATCTGGGATGCCCTCAGCTTGTTGATCTGGCTTCTGAGCAAGGCGTGCATCTGTTTCTTCCGCCGACGACTCGCTCTCAGTCTCGCAATACGGTGCAGGACTTCCACCGCCGCCGGAGCCGAAGTGGAAACCACCTCCGCCGCCACGGCCGCCTCCCATACCTCCGCCCATGCCGGCGAACATCTGCATGACTGTATATCGCGTTAGTCGTGAACCTTCTTCCATAGTTACAACAGTACTTACGGATATTTGGGTCAATGCCGCCTTCATCTGTCGCGCTCAAAGAGACTTGTGCTTCATCATCTTCAAATCTATGCTCCGAAATGCTTTGAACCAGATCTGGCCCCTCGCGTGCCTCTTGAATTTTCTTGGAGTCAAGTGCATCATGAGTTTGCGAGTGAACCAGGAGTGTGTCTTCTTCATCTTCGGCAGACGTCCATTCGATTTCTGAAGTATCCTCGGCCGATTGGAGGCAACATATGCCTTGAAACATGTGCTGCACATTCGGGTCCATGCAGGCTTCTTCGATGTGGTCCTCAAGCACATGGACGTTCCAACGTTCCGTTGGCTTCTCTCGTAACATGTTCTCAATCCAGGTCGACGGAATCAGGTCACTTGATGGCCCTGCTGACGACCGAAGGACATTGATCCAACCAGTGATGGCTTCAAGGTTTGAGTGATAGCTATTTGCGCATGAGCCATGAGTGGTCATGTATGTTTTCAACTCCTCAAGCGTGCGGGATCGTAGGACTGTCCACATCTCTAGGAATACACAACCAAAGGACCAGATATCAGACGATGAGTTGCGTTCAGTATAGGCCATGACTTCAGGAGCGCAATAACGGGGAGTCGTAGGCGCTGCTGTCGCTGTGATGCTACTGCCACTGCTGGACCAATCGAGAGCTGTTCCGAAGTCAGTGAAGTAGACCTGGTCGCCTTTGATGAGCACATTCGACGGCTTGATGTCTTTGTGTCGGATACGGTTGTCGTGCAGATAGCATAGCGCGGAGGTTAGACAGCCGAAGAATGGCCTCAGGAAGGATCGTGAGTTCTCGTCAAAATCCGTTTTCTCCAGAAACGTCTGCAGATTCGCATCGGCTACCGGGAGCATGACGATGGCTACGAATCTCTTGTCCGTATAACTGCCGACCAACTCAACGAGGTGCTTGTGAGATAGCTTTTTGAGGTTCCCCAGCTCTTTCGTGAAGTCTTTCAAGACTTGTTTATCCTTCTTGAAGGTCTTTCCTCTCAATATGAGCTTGCGTGCGTACTCCTTGTGACTTATGGTGCTAACGACACGATCGACGTATCCGAATCCACCTTTGCCCAGCTCTCCAACCTTCTTGAAAGGTACCTCTGTAGAATCGCTGAAGTGTCCGTGAGGCGCATGTCGTTCAAGATTGAGTGCCTCCCGGTTGTAGACGAGGTGTTGCAACTCGAGGAATCTGAGTCGCGCAGAATGATCGCGCAGCGCTTCCGGCAGGGTGCTCTTGGTGAATGGGAAGTATACGTCTGTAATGTCGCTGTCAACGAATGCGTCAATCGTGTCTAGTTGGCCAATCTTCCTGAGAATGCTATAAAGCCTTGGAACCCGGCTCCAGCGCTCCCGTGCACAGCGAGTCAACACGTCTGCGATCTCGCGAATGTCGATCTCGGTGAAGGGCGTCAACGTCTCTTCAGCGTTGTGAGGGAACCATCTCCGTAAGAGGTCCTCTTCGAAGCCTTGCTGTGCCATTTGGCGAGTCCGTCCAGTGGGAAGTCGCTATGCGCACGGCACCCCGTATAGGCCAGCGTCGCGAAACGCATAAGGAGTTGTTCCAGTAAAGTTGAACTGCGTATCTCATCTGCGAGCGACAATGGAAGTCGTCATAGTTTTGCGGTAGTAACAGGACGAGTGGCGAGGCAGGCCAGCGTCTATGTGAGACGAAGTTGAGAGGGGTAGTAGGCACCGCCCCCAATCGTGCAGGTCAGCTCCTGCAGCAACCCTGTATCCATTCGTTGTCGAACAGATTGAAGCGAGATGCGCCACAACACTCAGCCTCCGCCAGTGTGACATGTAGTGTTGCCATCTTGTGCATTATCGAACCTTTTCCTTGGACTGAACCATGCGCAAATCTTCTTGCTTGAGGCATTCTCGCTGAGCAACCAGCTAGTCGACTGCTTAAAGCGGCTGTGACGCGATCCAGCTTGTGTTGCTGATGGTACCTACGTAGACTCTTCTTGGCCGATAGGTGCGCGAGTTTCTGTCGCTGCTGGAACTATTGCGCAGCACTAGCTTGCGTAGACTGGTGGAATCTAGATACGATGAGAATGTACTTGTAGCTGAAGATTTGTTGCTGAATTGTTGTGGTGTTGCTGTCACGAATGGGGTCGTCAAGTGGCTTTCCTCAGGGCGCCGCGCCCTAGTCCACGTTCGGCGCGGCACTAATGATCAGAACAAAAATTGGACCTTTCTGCCAGTACTCCAAACATGGCACTGACTGAAGTCGAAACTGGAGTGCCTTTGACCCAGACTGTTGTATGGAATAGCTATGCTGGTCGGCACAACAGGACTAACGCGATTTCACGGCCCTTTTCGTCGGTGCTTACCACACCCATCAACCTTGCACTCACCTTGACTACACCATCCGGCACATTGTCGCATCCTGTAAGTGAGTAAGACGCCCATGCTTCGCGCAGCCAAACATCTAGTCTCGTCTACAATCACATGTGGGCTCTTCCTCGGCAACGTTCGGCGCGTCAAGCTTGCAAAAGCCATACGTCATGGCGTCAACGCCGACTTCCGTTGGTCGACCCGCAAGCACCCGGCGAGTGGGTGGGTGTCGATAAATAAAACTTTGGTTTTGATAAACACTCCTTTGGTTCATTATTCAAGGATTGCGATTGACACTTTGAATTGTGAAGACTGAAAGATGCTGTCGCCGGCTCGTATGTCGCTGTTGCCGGGTGGTGTTAGGGAACTGGTGTCTGCGCCTACGATGAGGTCGCGCACGGCATCGTTATGTCGGACAGGAGCTTTGATAAGCGCAAAGTATGGGAAGAGCTTGGAACAAAAGAGGATGATTACGATTGAGCAATTGGACAAGAGGAGAGACAGTACGTTGTTCTCCTGGCTCAACCTACCTCTTGTACAAGACCCCAGCTACTAACAACCCCATCACAGATCGCGAGCGCGTAGTCATTCTAGGATCCGGCTGGGCGGGCTTCACAGTCGCCCGCAGTCTCGACTCCTCCAAATTCCAAACTCTCGTCGTATCGCCACGATCCTACTTTGCCTTCACGCCTCTCCTTGCCTCCACCGCAGTCGGTACCTTGGAATTCCGGACCGCGCTCGAACCCGTGCGCAGCCGACGAACCAAAGTGGATTTCTTCCAGGGATGGGCCGACGATGTCGATTTCAAGAACAGGACTATTACGATTGAAGAGGCGGTTGACGATCCGAAACAAGGTGTTGCACTGACCACGGACCGACATGCTGGGGAGACAGCGGAAGAGAGGGAGGCGGAGAAGAAGAAGGAAGCGAAAGTAGGGAAGCTATTTGATGTGGAGTATGACAAGTTGATTGTGACGGTGGGATGTTATAGTCAGACTTTCGGCACGCCGGGTGTAAAAGAACACGCCTTCTTCCTCAAAGACGTAGGCGATGCGCGCAGGATCCGGAATCGCATCCTAGCATGCTTTGAAGGCGCGGCCCTACCCACCACCTCCATCGAGATGAAGAAGCAGCTCCTCAATTTCGCCGTCGTAGGTGGTGGACCCACCGGCATCGAATTCAGTGCGGAACTACACGATCTGATCAACGAGGATATGAAGAAACTGTACCCGGAACTTATTCAGTATCACAAGATTACTGTTTACGATGTCGCGGAGAAGGTGCTTCCGATGTTTGATCAGAAACTCGCGGGGTATGCGATGCAGAAGTTCAAGCGTAAGGGCATTGATATCAAGACGAGTCACCATGTTGAGGAGCTGAGGCCGGGGGCGCCTGCCGAAAGAAGCTTTTCAGATGATGTGGATGATTATCATTTGTATACGCTCAAGGTGAAGGAAGAGGGTGAGATTGGCGTGGGCATGTGTGTGTGGAGTAAGTCTCCCATCTCTCTTAAATCCTCACGCTCCACTCGAATGTATAAGATAGAAAGACTAACCCCACCCCCAGGCACAGGACTAATGCAAAACCCCTTCGTCGACCACGCCCTCTCTTCCGTCCGCGAAGCACCAACCGATCTCTACCTCCCCTCCTCTTCTTCCCAACCCGCCACTCCAGGCAAAGACGTAAAATGGGTAGTAAAGAAAGACTCTAAATCCGGGTCTATCATAACCGACGACCACCTCCGCGTCAAGCTCATCCCCTCTACCTCCTCAGGAAAGCCAGGAGAACAATCAGAAGACAAGATTATGCAAGAAGCAGTCCACCCCTCCGTCTTCGCCCTCGGCGACTGCGGAATAATCGAATCAACAACCTACCCCGCAACCGCGCAAGTCGCGTCCCAAAAAGCCTTTTGGTTGGCAAAACGGCTGAACAACGGTTCCTTATCCACCCCACCATATCCATCATCTCCATCATCAAAGGGCTTCACATACCGCGACCTAGGCACTTTAGCCTACATCGGTAACTGGAATGCGTTGTTCCAAGGCGGCGGCAAATGGGGTGGGAGGTTGCAGGGATATGTGGCGTGGATTATTTGGCGGGGAGCGTATTTGACGAGGACGGTGAGTTGGCGGAATAAGGTGCTTGTGCCGGTTTATTGGGTTGTTAATTGGGTTTTTGGGAGGGATGTTAGTCGGTTTTAGGGGGGTGCGGGGGTGGATGGGTCAGAGGAGGGAGGAAGGGAGAGAATGGGAATGGGTATGGATATGGTGGTACTGTGTAATGTGTAGGATTTGAGCTTCGGTTTTGTTGGTTGAGGGATGTAGATGTCTCGTAAACTTCTTTGAGTAAATCTACGGAGTGATGACATTACTATTGAACAAGACATGAGATACGATGGAGGGCCAGTCCAAGCTGGCTCAGCTTTGAGAATTGTAGGTATAAAGACCAACTACCACTTGCGTCTATTCCAGCCGGTGCTGATCTGAGTTTCAATATGCAGGCCATGCTTAGAACTATGGGTTGTAAAGACCAACGCGTTAGTTGTATGAACGGCAGAGCTCCGCCAACCACGTGCCCTCGCGTCGCGCTAACCCCATCCGACAACCCGGCCCAAGCTCTTCTCTTCCCCACACGCATGTGCCGGCGGCCCCTCGACGCGTCGTCACCAGCCCAATGGCCCCCGATGTAGCCTCCATGACCTCGACGCCCTCAACACCCGCCCTGAAGCCATCGCAGAAACCCCCGTCCGGCCCCAACGTCCTCGAAGTCGTCTTCGGCTCGCTGCTCATCCAGCCGTGGTACCCGTCTTTCTACCCCGAGGAGCTTGTAGGGCGACGCGTAGAGCGGCTCTATGTGTGCCAATGGTGCTTCAAGTATAGCAAAGAGTTGGTGGGGTTTATTGGGCATTTGGTAAGCTTTCGGACGGATACACGTTGGATTGAAAAGCTGATGAGCGTAGAAAGCATGTCCTCTGCGCAATACACCCCCGCCGGGCGTCAACGTTTACACGAAGGATAACTACTCCCTCTACGAGATCGACGGCGAGAAACACAAGCTTTACGCACAGAACCTATCGCTCTTCGCCAAGCTCTTCCTCGATACCAAATCCGTCTTCTACGACGTTACGACATTCCTCTACTACCTCCTCGTCGCGCACAACCCCACACCAGAGATACCGAATACCAGTTTCGGCGACGATACAGCGGCGAGTGGAGTCGGTGCGCAGGGGCAGGTCGTGGGCTTCTTCAGCAAAGAGAAGATGAGCTGGGACAACAACAATCTCGCATGCATCCTGGTGTTTCCGCCGTGGCAGAAACAAGGACTGGGGCAGATACTCATGGGCGCGAGCTATGAGATGAGTAGGCGGGAGGAGAGGCTGGGTGGGCCTGAGAAACGTAGGTTGATGTTCTGTCTGCGCATGGTACCTCTGCTAACACTACTACTACAGCGCTGTCGGATCTCGGTCGCATCGCATACATACATTACTGGTCGCAAACGCTCGCTCGGACGATATTGGCTTGTCCTTCTAAGAAGATACTTACAGTGCAAGACCTGCGCGAGAAGACGTACATTGTACCCGAAGACATCATTGCGACATTACAGGCTATGGACGTGCTGGAGCAGAAGAAGAAAGGAGGTGCCGACGCTGTCATCAATAAAGCCAGGGTAAGGGCTTGGGCAGATACACACAAGGTGGACCTGAAGGCAATTCCGGTCGACCCCGATGCTTTTGTTCCGAGGGAAGTGAGCCGAAGTGTGAGTGAGGAGTCGTGAGGCTTGTAGACGGATTAGAAGGAGAAGTGTGAGATACCCAGAATCGATTTGTTTGATTGAGCTCGAACAGACGAAGGAGAGACACTTCTGTATTTCTATTTGTAACGACCAGGTGAACAGGAATATCACAGTTATTCTCTCGTACCCGGTATCGATCACCCGCCGGTCTCTCATATACCACATCTACCTTCCCTGGAATGTCGAATTCCCATTCAACCGTTGGCGCACAGCACACTCCGTAGTCAGCCACTCCTCTACTTGCTTTCCGAAGTGTTTAGTCTCAGATTTGTCCTACCATGTATTCCGCATGACAATGAGTCCGATACTATAGATGCATGAGTGAAACTTCTCAGAATAAGACTTGTCGATCAGGATCAACGGTATACGCGTTCCATTTTCGTGGCGTTGACGTTTCCCCTGTTCTTGGCTACAATGCTTGCGTATAGCACTATGGTAGATCAATCGTGTTACTACTGAACTTTATCGTAAGTTCAGCGCCTGTCAGGGAGTTGAAATCGCGGGGGATGTTTCAACGTAAGCGATCTTATGATCTGGATCTAGATGAGCATATTCGACGAGATGGACCTGGAGGGGAGCCGATTGTTACATGTGTTGAAGGGCATGCTTGCTACATCGACGTTGTGAGTGGCAAGGAGTAGCTGCTTTGCTGTTTCCTTCCTTAAGTCAATAGCTTGTCTACACTCTTCCATTGACAAAAGTTGGAGAGGAAAAATTTGGGTCGAGGCATGAAACATTTACTCAAAGAGTTGGACATGGGCGAGGGGATCATCACTCGCTCCACCGTGGACTGCCATCAGCAGCTGCGCATCGATTCACACACAACGTGCATCAAAAGTACCAGACGAAGTCCTCAACCCATGGCTATTTTCGCTGTCGTAAAATCGACATACCGTCGAAACGCCAAAGACGTCATGCATGAGTTCGTCCGTCTCCGAATCTACTCGCCTCGACAAGTTGAAACTTGGCGTGGAGTAAGCCTGACTTCTAGAATCCCAAGCCTGATCTTTGCCAGGATACCCAGCACGGGGAAGGATGTCGCGGTGAAACGCGAGAGCGAGCAAGTGGAGTGAACCAGATAGCAGAACTGCACTGCTCACCTCGACAATCCTGGTTCGGGGTTGCAGTAGCTTGTTGACGTGGCAGTGAGTGAGCAGCGGAGGACCATGGGCTTGTTAACGGATTGACGAACCGCGCCGGGACAATAGAGAAGTTGCTTCACCACTGGACAGAGTTTGGTATGCGATAGCATCATCACGATGCGGGTCGACGGATTAGACAGACTGTGGAAGCGTGGAGGAAGAGAGGGCACGCGGTGATGGGGGGCCCACATAGTGGGGTATCGTCGCTTGACGGGCTCAACGGGACGTCATTGGGTACACGCGCGGCACTTCCGGTGCACACCCGGTCAGCTCTGCCAACGTTAACTGCGCATGCATGCGCAAGGCGGTGACTGACTGGCTGCAATATTCCTCGCGTCGTTGCTTCTTCCAGTTCAACATGCGTTCTCTTTGTCTCCCCCATTCCAAACTATACCCGCATCGCCCGTGATTATGGCTTACACCAGGGTACAGATTCAGCAGGCCTTGAGGCGTACCACGACATCCACACGATTTGCGAGCCTTGTGCCGTTCAGCCTCTAGAGTCGTACAACGTGTGCTTGTAATCGCTTCAGCATGCAAGGAATTCGCACGGAAACGTCACCCACTGTCTATATTCATCTTTTTCCCGCACACCCCATTACCTACACTCCCCCGCACCGCGCCATCGCCCCCTCTCTGCTTACACAGCTGGACCCTGTAAACAATACGTAGCATGGTGGGTAGACAATATAAACACGCTCTTTGCCTCTCTCTCTCTGCCCTGAACTACCAGATTGCTTTTGGAAACTGACGTAGATACTTCCGATACTTAGTCGGATCATACAGCAGCAGCAGCCTTTGAGGGCGCTGGCTCACCTCCTCGACAGCGCAGTCCTGCTACAGGCAATCCGAAATACCACTACGACGGCCTCCATGACATAGGCACGAGTTCAGCTACTAGCGCACCACACACTAGACGTCGTCCATCACGCACCAGTTCGGGCACCAAGAGTTCCCCACCTTCGGCCTCACCGCCACGCGGCGACGACCATGACGAGAGCGAGCAGAGATCTAAACAGCCTCGCAACACTCTGAAGAAGCTTCTAAGACGCGACTCACATCATACCGACACTACTGGATCGAGTTCACAGGCCAAACAGGAAGAGTTGGATGAGGAGGGTAGTAACGTCGGCTACATGCCCCGGCTCGGTCAAATAAGAGAAAGCAAGAGCAAGGTCAGCACACGATCAAGACGACGAGGGAGCTCTGCCGTTGGTACTCCGGTCGATCCGCGGGTTCTGCGCCGCAGGCATACTGGCGACGACGTCGCGAAACGCTCACACGCACGTGGTAAACACAGCTCTCTGCAACGGCATGCTGGGAATATGGCCAACATGTCTGATCCCTCTCTGGTCTCGAGTGTGACGCAACAGTCAGATGCTTCAGGTGGCAGTAACTCCACGCTGATGCAGAGGCCGTACGGCGGTTATAGCCAAGTCGCCGAGTACCAAGAATCTGAAGAAAGCCAGAGTACGCCCGCGCCAACGGCGATGCAAAGCATCACATTCAACAACATGGACGCCGCCCAGGCAGGAGTGTTTCAGTTTCTACAGTCTGAAGACACGCCTGGAAGTCCTACGCCTACGGACCTTGAGGCTATGCCTCCATCGACTATTGCCTCGTCATCGTCATCGTCGTCAGGTGACACTCAGCATGACGATGGCCGATCATCCGTGGCAGCAGACTCACAGCATCCTGACTCCGCCATGACTTCACCAGCCTCCACGCGGCGGTCCCTCCAGACATCATCACACCAACCCAACCAGGAATATCGATCATTCAAGAAGCCGTTGTACGCCAGTAGCTTTGTGCATGGCCCTGGAGATGACGTCGAAGCCAACCAAGAAGAGGGCAGTGAAGAGGAGAGTGAAAGTGGGTCAGAGAGCGATGAGGAAGTTAATCAAGGAAACCAGATGCCCAACAAACAGCCGGCAGTAACGACCCCTCCTCGAGCTCCGTCGGCGACGTCTCATCAGAGTGATCCGCACGCCAGACGTCTCAAGCAGCAGGAACGCGAACTTGCTAGCCACATCTTCCAAAGGCCACAGCCGTACGGAGACTACCAATATGGGGCAGAGCAACACCCCTACGGTTATCCACCGATGCCGATGTACAACCAGCAAGGTTATTCTGGTGCATCTCCGGCTCCAGTGCCTGCGGCAATCAGTTCCCCACCAGCATGGGCGCCGATGCCTTCGTTCCCAGCTCCGCTAGCCATAGGATATGCGCCTCATCAGTCTCCGGAAGCAGCGCATGCGCATCCACTATCGATACGGCCACCTGACGGCCAGCTCCAGCACGTGCCGCCACCTCTCACCCCACATCCAGGGCAGCCGCCACTCTATCAACAGCACGCTCCACTGCCCAATCAGACCCGACAAACGGTGGTGGGATATGAACTCCTCGCCAACGAGCTTAGCGGATCGACTCAGCCCAGCTCCCATGGCCGGAAGAATCTTGTGCCCATGTACCGAAAGTTTGAGCATCTAAACCACCGCGTCTTGTTACATCTCCAAGACGAAACGTGCGAACTCGAAGAAGAGCTGCGTCACCTAGACGAATGCATAGCCCAGATGTCGCCTCGAGATGCGTCAGGGTACGCGTACCCTGCGTCGCGGCGGGGTGACGCACGCTACGGAAGTGAAATGCACTTCAAGAGGACCGAACTCCTGGGGCGCATCTACCAGAAGCTAGAGCAATACAGTAAGTTGTGGCTAAGCCAGAAGCAACGAGTCGGAACGCCATGTCAACATGGGGATCGTCGCTGCTACCGATCAAGAGTGTTCCGCTGACTCGGTACAGACAAGGCTTTATCTTCGTTTAGCAAGCTCTCCAAAAGTCTCGATCCCGCGTCTGCGGAGGATATCACAGCCTATCGCGAGTGGATGGATGAGCATGACCCGATTAATGAGGAGGAATCCCAATTTCTCGAGGAAGACGCCGACCTAGTGACTCTTCCGCGGAAAGTTCCTTCTTCCTCCTCCTCTTCTTCTCCTGCTCCCAGCACGGCAGCTCCGGCTGCCGGCCAAGATCAGTCAGCAATATGGTTTCCACTAACCCTGGTACTACCCCTCATGGCGTTTGCGATAGTCCCCAGCTTGCTCGGACGGCTCCTCGTTATCGTGCTTATCGTTGGTGCGGAGCTAAAGATGGTCACGTCGACCCCTCAGCTCAGGAATATGCTGTCTACGCGTGAGTGGGCTGCGGCAGCTTCAGTGTAAGTCCTCTTTCTCTTTCTCAAATTCCCGCCCGCGATGCAATATCGCGACTGTCTGCACCGTGACGTCTACATGCTCAAACGGGCAAGACGGGCGCATGGGGCGAAGAAACTCTCACCCCGTTCGGAAATTTCCAGGACATGCTTTCGGACGGAAACATGTCAGAAACGTCTTTTTACCCACGCATTATCCGGTGCCTTGGCCGGTTCCTGAGGCGCGCGCGCGCGGGTTTGCCTGCAGTTGGTGAGAGATGACGAGGCTAACGCAAGCAGCTATTTCGGGGTGAATGTGCTCCTCGCAGCCGTGGTGCGCTGACGGGCGGGCTGAAAAGGTCGCTTGACTCGCAGGGCACATGCAGGCGCGCGTGCATGCGAGGTGGAGGAGTTTGGCGGCCACGGCGCCATGATCGCCCATGGTTTTCGCGGGCGCACGGGCCTATTTGCAGGCGGAGCAGCAGCGCAAGGCGCGTCAAGGTGTCCAGGTACCGTATGCTCCCGCACAGCGAGTCTGACCGAGGAGATGGGCATGCAAAGTGTGGAGTCTTCGGTTTCTCGGTTTCCCGTTTTTTCTCGTTATTACTGCAGTTTTTTTTTCCCTGGCCTTCTTCTGGCGTCGCGTACTGTACAAGATGGATGTGTGTAAAGTGCTGTACTATATGGTTCGCAGGCGTTCACTCTATTGTCCGGCACGGCGCGGCGCATAGTCATGGGAAAGAGGGTGTGAGGTGTGCATTGCAGCGCAGCTCACTAGAGATATTGGAGATTCGGCTCCATTGGCGCTTCACCTTGGCCCCAATATTTTCTTCGGGTCTTTTTGCTTTGTGGTCATCTAATGGTAAACTGTAAACTGTAAACGGTAAACGAGGCCCGGATATGCTGTCTCCCGCCAGCCAGTAGCGGCTACCAAAGTACTCTATCCAAAGCATGTGACATGAGTCGCAGGCACTGGCAGGATCAGTTCAAATCTCCAGTTCTGAAGGAAGCGACGCGGAGCGGGGCAATGGCGTGATGAGAATGCTGCAGGTGATGGACGGCGGCGGGAATGTGACGGAGTCATTTATAGACCACTGTGCAAGCAAGTGCAAGTACGGTTTGGGCAGTTGTTCCGCGGCGATGAAAGGCGTGTGGCGCATTGTATTGGTATGGCGGTATTTGATCATCCACGTCGGCGCTAGGACGACATGGCTATCAGCGATGTTGGAGCATTACATTGCGATAGTCGTCGTTGTGCAGCACTGTGCGCCACGTATGTTTCGAAACTATTTTGCAGCGGGCGGACAAATGGTAGAGATCATCGGACCGAGATGAGATGGTGATGGGTTGATCGACGACGGAATACAATGCTGTATGACAGTGTATGTACGGTATCTATGCAGAGTAATCATGTCTTGTTGTAGGATTCGATGGCGGCGGGTCGGACTTTGCGATGGCATGCCCTTGTCCATCGACGACGGGCGGACTGCATGCTGGGCTGGGCAATTTTCCTAGTACACTTGTGCGGGCAGTAAGGCAGGCCAGCAACAAGCGTCAAGACGGCGCTCTGGCCACCTCCACATCTCGTGCAGCCCGCCGCCACAGGCGTTGCTAAGTTGCTAAGCTGTCGGCAGCGAAGGCCTCCGGTACTGCACAAGTCCACGGGTTATTCACGCGGGTGGATGGGCTAAAGGTCGGGGATATTCAAATGTTGACCATGTGATGAGATGCAGGCTACAAGTCAATGTAAAGAGCGTCGGGCTTGACGTGTGCTAGTCGGGCTTAGCCAGGAACCAGCTTGGTCGGTTGGGCGCGGACCACGTTGCTGCTTCAGGCACGTCGAGGTGGTGGTTCAGGGGCAGGCGAGCAGCTGACGACGGTTTCGCACCCATGCCGACTCCATCGCCTTGCTATCTGGCGCGCAGCCTGGTGGGTGGCCGTTTGCCCCTGCCTCGTTTGACGTCCCACCTGCGGCCTCCACATGCTTGGCCCTCTCCACTCTGCAAGACACTGAAACACCCATTCAGACCATACTCCTCCTCTACCGTACTAGGTAGACACTGCCTGCAAGTCACTTTCACTCTCCCCTCCCGCACCAAGTATCCCCCACCCCCGCCGTTGCTGTCACCGTCACTGCCACTGTCGCGGTCGCTCCTGCCATCTGCATCTGAAGCGGAAGTCGCGCCATCTGGAATGTCGCAGCCTGCCCATTGTCTCCCACCACTCACCGTCTGAGCTACCCCTCGCCCTCGTCGCGACTCCCGGTGACTGAGGCACCCCCTAAATTAATCCAACCAACACGCTGCCTGCACACCACGGCCCTGCGCTGCAGTCTGCACCACCCGCGACCTCTCGCTGGACGGGCCCTCCCGCTGCAATTCCCCCGTCGTAGTCGCTGCAATCCCCGTCGCCGTCGCTGATTGACCCAACCCGCCCGACCGCGACCGCGCACACAAAGAAACAAAGTCTCCGTCTCCGCCCTGCCCGTCGCCCTCGCCGCGACACCCCCGACCAGCCATGGCCGTCTCTATGCTGCATGCCCCCTCGCGCGCCTCGACGTCGTCCTCGTCGTCGTTTGTCCCCGTCTCGCGCCAGAACACAATGTCGTCGCACGATGGCTCGCGCTCGGTGCGCCAGTCGAAGCGCTACTCCGTCACAGCCCTGTACCTGTCCATGTCCGCCAAAGACAAGGAGCTCGAGATTGAAGATGACCTGGCCCGAGGTACGCCGCCATTGCCTTACAATATACTACAATGAACTAACCCTCGCAGCTCAGAAGATACTCCGCGAACTCAAGGCCAAGATCTCGTCGCAGTCCAAGAAGAACTTCGTCCTGGAAAAGGATGTGCGTTATCTCGACTCGCGAATAGCCTTGCTGATCCAGAACCGCATGGCATTGGAAGAGGTGCGCTCAACGCTGCTTACACCCCGCGCCTGTACTGACTATCCTGCAGCAGAATGAAGTCGCCGACCACCTGGGAGACGGCCTCGAACTCCAGGAAGGCTTCTTTCCCAACGACGAGAAGACGCAGAAGTACGGCAACCTGCTCTTTCTCCTCCAATCCGAGCCACGCCATATTGCCCATCTGTGTCGACTCGTCTCCATGGCCGAGATCGATGCCCTACTACAGACTGTCATGTTCACAATCTACGGAAACCAGTATGAGAGCCGCGAAGAGCACTTGCTCTTGACCATGTTCCAGGTAGGTTGCGCCTCCAGCTTTGCGCACCGCAACTAACCTCGCTCAGTCTGTACTCACGTATCAATTCGACAACACCCCAGACTACAGCTCGCTCTTACGTGCCAACACACCAGTCTCGCGTATGATGACCACATACACCCGCCGAGGACCCGGTCAGAGCTACCTGAAGGTCGTCTTGCAGGACAGCATCAACTCGCTCATCGAGCTGAAGGACCTCGATCTTGAGATTAACCCGCTCAAGGTATACGAGAAGATGGTCACTGAGCTTGAGATACAAGGAACCCTTCCCGCGAACCTGCCCAAGGGCGTTACCGCAGAGCAGGCTGCCGAGAACGAGACGGTACAGAACATCATCACACCGCGAGTCAACATGCTCATGGAGATTGCCAACAACTTCCTCACAACCATCATCAAAGGCCTCGAGGAGACGCCATACGGCATCCGATGGATATGCAAGCAGATTCGAAGTCTGTCGAGACGAAAGTACCCTGATGCCCAGGACCAGACCATTTGCACTCTCATCGGAGGCTTCTTCTTCCTGCGCTTCATCAACCCCGCCATCGTCACCCCAAGATCGTACATGCTCATCGATGTGCTGCCAGCAGAGAACCCCAAGCGGACACTAACGTACATCGCCAAGATGCTGCAGAATCTCGCAAACAAGCCATCGTATGCCAAGGAGCCCTACATGGTCAAGCTGCAGCCATTCATCCACCAGAACAAAGAGCGAATCAACAAGTTTCTGTTGGACCTGTGCGAGGTACAGGACTTTTACGATACTCTCGAGATGGACAACTACGTTGCTCTGTCTAAGAAGGATCTAGAGCTCTCGATTACCCTGAACGAAGTGTATGCGACGCACTCGCTCTTGGAGCGACATGCAGCTGAACTGGTAAGCAATCACACATCCATGCGCATTGCCGTACTAACAAAACCAGGCCAAAGAAGACAGCTCGCATCTAGGTGTCATTCTCAACGAGCTCGGATCCGCTCCAGCACAGCTTCCCCGAAAAGAGAACAGAGCCATCAATCTCCCGCTATTCAGCAAATGGGAAACGCCGCTTGACGATCTGACCGCAGCGCTCGACATTACGCAGGAAGAGATCTTCTTCATGGAAGCCAAGTCGACATTCGTCATGATCCTTCGTTCGCTTCCTTCCAACACTTCCATCACGCGACGGCCATTGCGCCTCGACAGGATTGCGGAAGCAGCTGCCACGACCAAGAACGACTCTGTCATGGTCAAGAAGGGTATCCGTAGCATGGAGCTGCTCAGCCAACTGCAGGATCTTGGCGTGATTGACAAGGAAGACGGCTTCTCGTTACTCCGCGACGAAGTCGAACAAGAGCTGGTGCACTTGGGCTCCATGAAGGAAAAGGTCATCGAAGAAACACGGAAGCTCGAGGAAGTGTTCCGCACCATCCGCGATCACAATGGCTTCCTGGTCAGCCAGCTTGACACGTACAAGTCGTACCTCCACAACGTCCGAAGTCAATCTGAAGGCAAGACAAGGAAACAGCAAAAACACCAAGTCCTCGGACCCTACAAATTCACCCACCAGCAGCTCGAGCGAGAAGGCGTGATCCAGAAGAGCAATGTCCCGGAGAATAGGAGAGCCAACATTTACTTCAACTTCACAAGCCCGCTCCCCGGCACCTTTGTCATCTCCCTCCACTACAAAGGGCGGAATCGCGGTCTTCTCGAGCTCGACCTCAAGCTCGACGATCTGCTGGAGATGCAAAAGGACAACCAAGAAGATCTGGACCTCGAATATGTCCAGTTCAACGTGACCAAGGTACTGGTCCTCCTCAACAAGCGATTTGCACGTAAGAAGGGATGGTAGATTCGTCTCCTCCCTGCGCGCGACATTGCGTACACCACGTCACGAAAAAGATACGATACCCCCGATTATTACTACGTCTTTCCTGCTGTTTGACGCCCCGACACCATCTACCTACACTCATTTCCCGATTCCTTTCTCATTACTACCCAACAACAACGCGGAACAAAAAGCCCGTCTCTACGAATCATCTAGTCATCAGCCCGGAGTACAGGCGTATATTGGGCGCATCTCCTATATTTTCGAGGATACCCCCCACCCCCGGTGAAAGGACTGGTTTGGGCTGCTGCTGAGGATACGGTGGACATGTCTGATTCCGTTTTTCGCAGTTTACTTCCTTTTGGTGGTTGTTCTGCTGTGATGGTTTTGTTTTGTTTTGGTTTCTAGCGCGCTCTGTTTATTATGGAGGTTATGCAGTCCTTTTTGTTGTTCATGTGCTTTTTCTTTTTAACTTTTCAAAGTCTCTCGCTACTAATACGAGTTCGTCGGCAGGCATCCGAAGTTCCTACCTCGCTGCTGTTTTGATTGGCAGTTTTCATCAGAGTCCTATTTTACTTGCGAGCGAACACACGAGCGATATCCACAGTTGGTTTTGTACGATATACAGGAAACGCGTATGCGAGTATGCGATGGATGGTGTTTTTGGAAGCAATCTGCGCGGTTGCGACTGATGCAGAGTGGGCTGGTTGTGTGGTTTATCCTTGTCCCCAATGGAATTGAGCGTTCGTAGCTCGTCATTTTGATACTTTTATGTGTGGTTCTTGTGTGTGTGATGTACGCGAAAGTGATGTTGTCAAGAATACTACCTTGATGAACAGCTCAGTGCTGCATGGAATATGCATGCGTTGTTTTCGATGTGCACGTCAGGTACGGACCGACAGGCGATAACGGCACCCTCGTCGCTACGTCACCTGTCTCGTCCAGTACCCGAATGACCTGATTCTCCCCCACATATTCGCAATCGCAGTCGTAACTTTAGCATGTGCAATCGGATAATAGCCAGAATGATGAACGCACTCGATCTCTCCAGCGGAAACTACGCCGGATGTCGTCGGCTTTAACACTCCATACCCTCATCCATCAAGATAGATAAGCAGATAGATAACAGCTATCCTTCCCTACAGTACCTAGGTAGGGTGTCTAACGCATGCATGCATCATGCGAGATGGCAACCACGCAACACACCCGTGGCCGCCTCATGCACACGCAAGACGCAAGACGCAAGCAAGACACCAAGGTGCGTGGGTGCCAGGCCAGGTGCGGAGCGGGTGCCTGTCACACGTGCCCCACGCCGATACAGTGAGGCGTGAGCGGAATGTCGGAATGTAGGTAGGCAGCCAATCACAGCGCTACACACTTGCGTCCGCCCTTGTCGATCGGTTGCGAGTCCGGGGTCTGCGGTGGAGAGGAGTCAGGCAGACGCGATGCGGACTTGGACTGGGCGGTGCGGGCTATACCGCGGACGGCGGGTTGGGGTGTCCGAGGGTATGACTGTTACTCCTCGTTGTTCTTCCTCTCTTCTTCTTGTTCTCTGGTCTTTCGGGTAATTGTATGTTTGATTGACTGAGTAACGGCTGTTCTGCTGGTCTGGTCTTCTTAGTCCTTATCTCCATTACCTACCTACCTACCACTCCATCTATCTACCCAGCAACCTATCTCACCATGTCGTCATCCTCAACCGCCATCGCGATACCAAAGCGTAAGGGCAAGGGCCCTGCGTCTTCTTCTCACCACCACCACCACTCGTCCTCGTCGTCATCCTCGTTCGCGGCGTCCACGCCTTCGACACCGAATACCTATACCTACAACTTCACGCCGTCGTCGAACCGCTACTCGTATGGGAGTGCGGGCGGTAGTGGTAGTTATGGCTCCACGCCTTCCTCGTCGTCTGGTAGCCCCCAGAGCAGTTCCCTAAGCGGCGCGCGCAGGCAGAGTCTGATGAGCGAGACGTTTTCGCGGCAGGAACATACTGTTATTAATGTGGGAGAAGAGGAGGGGGAGGGGCTTAGGCTGATTACGTGTGTCAAGGCTAGTCAGGGGTTTGATTGGAATATGGGTATGTTGTTTTCCCTCTTCTCTTTTCTCTCTTCTTCTTTTAGCGGTAGAGTTTAGAGGGTTTGGGGTACGGGCTGGACGATGTGGAACTGGGCTAATGACGATGTGTGCGACAGAGATGTTCCTTCCTTCCTACGTCGACTACCACTTCGATGATCTTGAGAGACGACAGGATCCTGTGAAGGACATTATTGTTACGGATGAGGAGGTTCGGAATATGTTCCCGTCATAAGAGATTGGCTAGGTGGGTGAGATGGAGTGGAGTGCCTGTGCGGAGACGCGCGGGCATGATACAAGCGCAAGTTGTCAGGAGATTGGGGCACTACACAAACTGTAGTGGGTCTTGCAGGATGTAGAGAGCCGTGTAACTGTACAAAGCTCTCTACATCCTGCAAAGCTCTCTACACATTGTGTGGTACTCTAATTCTCCTAAGAACTGGCGCCTGATATTGGATGTGCATATGCTTTGGCATTTTATGGATTACGCGGTATTGAAGTCATGTTTATATGGGTTGGGATAGGCGTTCGGTATGGAATCATGGGCGTTTGGGTTGAGGGCTGTATATCATGAGACTGGACTGGGTGGGTTATGACGTTAAGGCACGCGCTCACTCGCTGCTCATGGGGTTTAGGAATTATCTATAAGGACGTATCTCAAATCAAACAATCCACATTTAACGATATATTATCCTCTATCCAACTGTATCGACTGCGTTGTTCGAGTGCAGCTTCGAGTGATGCAGCAGCCCCACACCTCGGCCCCGATAAGGCGGGCTGATAAGCCGGCGAAGACGCGCGCGGTCCGCGTTCCGCGTTCGCAAACAAGAACCATAACAAAGTCGACCACCACAACGACGACCCGCATTCCACGACACAACACACTGTTACTACCCAGAACAGCCCCAAAACAATCTTCCGCGCCAATCGTACAATCAACTACAAGCGCGCACTCACCCTACAAACCCCGCTACAGCGCGCCCGCGCAACACCAAACCTCACCTACTACCACGCCCGCCATACCACCGCAAAATGGACACCTCCCACCGCAAAATTGAACTCCAATCCCCCTCCGACCTAACCTTCCTCACATCGCAAATCCGCACCGCCGCGCGCCAGAAACTCGACTTGCACCTCCCGCCCGTGCCCTCCAGCGCTACAAACGGCGATGCGCCAGACGAACTACGGCGCTCCGTCGAGGACCTCGTTGAGATTTTCGTGGCGAAAGTGCTGCAGGGGATAAGGCATAATGTTAGTATCAATGGGATTGATGTTGTGGAGAGTGGGGATGGGGAGGGGATGGATGGGGTTGGGGATGGGAACGGGATTGGAGGAGGGGGAGGAAGAGGGGAAGGGGAAGGGGAAGGAGAGAGCATGGTCGAGACGGTGGAATACAAACCTTTCGATGATAAACTGCGGAGTCAGTTATCTGCTACTGTGGCGAAACGCGATGCGCTCATTGCGAAGATAAGTCAGCAACGGAGGACAACGCCGAAGGTTGCGGCGGAGACGTGGATGAAGGGGTGGGAGGAGGAGGAGAGGGTGTGGGCGGCGCTGCAAGAGAGTATGGAGACGGATGCTGCTGCTACTGCGAATGGGGATGGGGAAGTAGCGGGTGTGGAGGCGTTGCAGAGACAAGATGAGGTTGAGAGGAATTGGGAGAGGGCGGTTATAGGGCTGCAGAGGTTGAATAAGGGGTTACCTGAGACGAGGGCGAGGTTGGAGAGGGCGGGGGATGTGGTGGGGTATTTGGATGGGAAGAAGTGAGGTCTGCTTGGGTGGGGGGTGTTATGGGCGTTCTTGTTTTCGGGAGTATATGGGTTTGTTGGGAATTGGAATTGATGGGATACCCACTCGTCTTGTCATTCTCATTGCGGATAGCGCTGCGGCGGGATGTTAGATTGCTTGATGCTCATGCTAACAGACGACGAGAAAAGAGCGAAAGTGGTTTTTGAAAGGAATTTGTATCATGCAAGTATCTTCTACGCGTAACTCTATACGTTCATACAAGTATGTTCCAAAATCTGCAGGAATGGCAATACCGGACTAAACCCGATCTCACTATTGACAATGCTACCATCATCCATAGCATCCTCAAGACCTTGGCCCCCTCCGTAGGCTCGAGACTGAAGTATACGTTCGTTGCTGGTGCCGCCGAGCTTCAGCCAGTTCGACCCAGCAGGAAGATATCGCCGATCGGCCCATGTGTAGTTCCTCATCTAGCATTGCTTAGTATGTATCACGCATATACGCTTCGACATGTTGCTTACCTGGATGGGTACGCCAGCCTCGCCTAGACGTCCGATAATTAAACGTGCCATTGTTCAAGTAGTATCGTAAGATGAGGCCGGCGAGGGCGAGGGTTATCGTAAGGAAGACGCTGAGAAGGGTGAAGATGGCTTCTTTCGACCATCCGGATGTGGAAGAGGATGGCGCGTGCAGTACGGTATCTACACCGACAGGTAAGTATGTAAACGGCAAGGTATGAAGTGAGAGGATGTTACTATTAAAGTCCATGATACGGTCTGCTTATGACAGTGGAAACAGACTTTCGAAATATCTTCAGTTACCCGCAATCCAGTCACGTAGTCTGAAAAGAGTACAAAAGACAATCGGCCGGGCTGAGCAATGTGTCCAACGAATGCGACTCGGCGATTGAGCAAAAGAAAGAGCTTGCTGGACAGTTGTATTGCGATGCATGCTGAGCGAAATCCATTTTGACTTTATACTGACCACTGATTGACATTGAAGTGGAACATTTGCTGAGAGGGAGTGGCTTGGTTTACCGAAGTGTCCTGACCGTTGTGATCACCGGCGTCCGACGCGCTCCCCTGCAGACTCTTTCCCCAGCCGTGGGACTAGGGACCCAGGCCGCGTCTCCATGCTGAACGATTGGATACACGAGCCATGAGCCCCATGTCTCTACGCTGGCTGTCCTGCAACTAGGGGCGCAGGCCGCTTCTCCATGTTTTCTCATTGGCCTCGCGAGTCACCAGCCCACGTCCCCAAATCCGCGACCGTGAGCTATGTGCTGCGCAGGAGCTCAGGCTGATTGCTTCTGACTGAGTGCGCACTAGGCAAATATGACAGTGATTGGCTGAGGGATGAGAAGGCACCCCAGCGGGCAGCCAAGGATACTCGTTCCGGAAGGTTCTAATGCACTCGTTGACCTAGTGCAATTTCAGGGATACTCGTCTCGGGAGGTCCTAAAGTGTTTTCTGGCTTAGTGCGAAGAAGAGCCCACCCACTCTTGGCATACTCACACATCGACTGTGTATGTAGTTTTATCTTGGCCCTAATCCACCTACGACATACTCTTGCCGACGCTCGCCCGCTCAGCGCGTCGTCAAAGTTCTGGTTGACCGGTAATCAGCCTAGGTAAGCTTCTCCACAGCACAGCTTCTGGTTGCGGCTACCTAAGACACCTAGGTATTCTTTCCATTCTTCGCCCATCACCCAAGGTCCGATCTGCCTTAGGAAGCGATTCGCATCACGGTTCCATTCACTGCAAACTCCGCACGCCTAGAAGTTCAGAGCCCTAGTATGTTCGCTGCTCATATCTGTCTTTAATGTGCTGTCTATAACACGCGCTAGTCTTCAAGAAAAGCGCCAACGGAATCCAAGGAGTGTATATGGCTTCGAGTGTATGTTGACGTACTTAGGAAGGGAGCGACGAGGGCCTAATGCGAGTCGCTTTTCAAAACTGCCTTTGCCCTACAGGTTACTAAGAAAGACGGCGTGATGAATGATTATGCGCAATCATTATTAACCTTCAGGGACGACGCATCACGTTACGTTGAGCAAAGAACATATCGACTTGGGCGGGTAGGCATCCAAGCCAGCTGTTGACCCAAAAGCTACACGGTCAGCGAGCAATCATTCGCGGCAGAACGAGATGGGGATGTGGAGTATGAATTGACGAGCACGGACGACCAGAATGGTTGCACAGATCCATGGATTGTGCTGGTACTCTACCAACACTCTCTTCGCATCCATTCTCTTAACCACTCTCTCAACCACTTTCTCTACTCTCTCGATACCTTCTCCTTCCCTAAGAACTACAACTCTGCCTCCACCAAATCCCCGCAATACTAACATCCAAATTACACTGCTCCCCCGGCGGCACAATCCAGCACTGCAACGCATCGTTCGCCGCGGGGCTCTTAATCTTAACAACCACATCACACCGTAGATGGTTCACCATGCCAGCAAACGTGTCTGGCCCATACTTCCCGTCTTTGAAGGCGACGGTGAATTGCGCTTGGTTGTGCTCGGGGTCGTTGTGCCCGTTGGATTGAACGGCGATGTCTGGGCCGTTCGGGGCGGAGCACCGGGAGGTTTGGTAGCAGGCGAGGGTGGTTGTGGCACTGGCGAGGAGGGTAAGGGTAAGGGGGAGGATTTGGAAGCGCATTTTGGGCTGGGTGGGGTTAGTTGTGGGAGGATGAAGGAAGGGAGAGTGGTACATTTTGGTTTTAGTTTAGAGGAAAGTAGGTGTAGTTGTTCTGCAGAGCGTGAGCGTTGTTGTATCGATGTAAGAAGATGAGTCTAGACTTGTTCGATGAGTCGAAAGACATGGGTCAAGCCATGCCTTATATATCCATCCGTCGTGCCCAGTGCGCATGCAGTCTCGTATAAGGAATCTACTAAGCAACAACTACTAGTCGTGTAAACTCTAATAAAGCGGTCTCTTCACCGTGTACATCCGTCTCACCGGACGAACACAACACTACCGCGACAGTGCACGACCAACTATCCGCCAATGAACTCAACGAGAGGACAGAGTAGGGCCTCATTCCAAGAGTTTATATTGTACCCCTCAAGGAGACGACGTGTAAGCATTACCTGTGCGAGTACGAACTTGGGCGAACTAGAATCCGGGGGCATCTCCGAGCTTACATTACACCCGGTGAGTGATCCCGGCTTCACCTCTTCCAAACTCCTTCCTTCATGCCGTGGCAATTCTAGAACCCGGATTCCAATTCAGACCGCTTCTACTTCGTATCGCATATTGGTCGAGAAGGCATGTTACGCACGGTGTAGAAGTCGATGTAGACACTCCGGGTATATCATTGATGTACACTATATCCTTAGCGTAAGCAACGGCGTATACTCGTACAAGCTCTACTCTGACCGCCGCAAGGCTGTCCTACACCGCTACGCCACGAAACCTCGAAGATACCAAAGCACGCGTGCGACGAAAACGTATCGTCGCATCAACCCGCCAACGTCGCGTTGCATACCCCCTCAACCCTTACCCTTGAAGAACCCATCCAACCTCCCCCCAACATCCCGCACCCCCAACCCGCCCGTCAAACTCCCCCGAATCCACTTCGGCAGCTTGTCTTGAATGCGCTTACTCCCATACCGTCTGTCCAACATCAAGATGGCTGCGTAGTCGCCTTTATGACGAATCGCCCTGCCCACACACTGATTAACCGCGCGCATACAGACGTTCTCGTAGAACTCGCGCGCAGCAGCCTTGCCATCACTACCACTACCGCCGCCGCCGCCGCTTTTCGCTTGTGTTTTGGCGGCGATATACTGCATCTTCGCCTTCCACTCCGCAGAGTGTGGGTTAGGAAACGGGAGACCAACAACGACGACGCCGCGGCCAAGTGCGTCGCTGAAATTGATGCCTTCGGAGAGGGTGCCGCCGATTACGGCGAAGAGGAGGGCGCCGCGGCCTTTTCCTGATGCTATTGCTGCGCTATAGGCTGTGAGGACGGAGTCTGCGGTTGCTTCTTTGGATATTGGTGGTGGTTGGGTAGATGTAGACGGCTGTTGTTGGCTGCGCTGCTCAAGGAAAACGGGCTTTGTTTTGGTGAAGCTGTCCCAGAATGTGGATGTGGATGTTGAAGAAGCGGGCTTGATGCGCTTCCACGCGACGATGCAAGCGTCGAGGAAGGAGTAGCTGGGGAAGAAGACGACCACGCCATCTGGTATGTGCTGTGCGAACGTCAAGATGGCGGTGCCGAGATCGATCATCGTTTTCTCTTTGTTGCGGTTCTCAAAGGTGAAGTCGAAGTCAGCGCCGCTTGTGCCTCGGACGATGGGTGCAGCGAGGAGGTTCGAGGGCGGGATGACGTGGCCGCAGGATAGTGTCATGATCTTTGAGGGATCTAGGTATGAAAGCAGATGCTGCTCGTAGTCGCTCATCGGTGACATGGTGCCGCCGGCTAGTACGACGGCCCTGGCTTCTTCGACAATGTCTTTGAAGTGGTAGGTTGGGTCCAGGAGCATGTATTGTAAGGTTGTGCCTGAGGCTTCTTCCTTCGCGTAGAAGAAGCGGCCTTCGCTGGATGGGTTCATCAATGACAGGAGGAAGGCTTGTACATGCATCAGGACCGGTACAGTATGTCGCGGGCTATTCTTGGCCGACTTTGCAATTGGCTTCTGCGCGCTTCCACTCTCCGCTTGCTCGGCGAAGACGGTGTATCCGTCTACCTTACGCGCCAGTCTGCTTTCCTGGAGATACGTGTTGAGTTTGTAGATATTGATCTGGTCAACGCCTTTCCCAGACATGATTGCAGCCATGTCTGCTAAGCCGTCCGTCGCTTTCGTGTTGGCATCGATGGACTGCAGATACGCGATGATAGAGTCCAAGATGCGGACTGTCTGGGCAACATACACGCGATTCTTCCCTTTGAGCTTATTCCGGAACTTCTGGAGGTAGGCTGTGAGTTGGGCACGCGCTTGTTGTACTTGATCGAGGGTTACGGATACGGAGTAGATGCCTGCAATGGCATCCATCAAGTTGTGCGCTTCGTCGATGATGACGATGTGGTCTTTGAGGGAGAGGCCAAGTGCTTCACGTGCTGTGCGCTGGAGGAGGAGTGGGTAGGGTAGTGTTACGATCTGAGCCTGTTAGCATATGAAGACATCGCAGAATTGAATAATGAACTCACCTCGCAGTACTTGGTAGCTGGTCTAGAAGCGTAGTATGGACATACACCCAGCTTCTTGCCCAACACCCCCAAGTCCTCAATATCTCTAATCTTCGCAAGCGCATGATCGCGGAAGTCATTAACCAACGGCTCGCTTTCCTTGGTCGGCATATGCGGACACCGGCTTTCGCTTTTGCTATTTTGCTGAAGCTCTAGACATCGTTCGTTGATGGCCGTGGCGCTGCCAAGTTTGTTGACTTTACTGTTAATGCAGAGATTCTTCCTTGATCCAAGAGTAAGGTGCTTCACGTCTTCTACAAGCGTGTCGATTTCACGACCGCTTACATCCTCGTCCGGAGCGATGGCAGGCGGCATCTTCACGCGCCCCAGCTCACTAGAGAATTGCGTCAACTGAGAGTGTGTTCGGGAGCAGAAGAATATCTTCGTCTCATCAGGCGCCTCTCCGTCGTCGTCTTTTGGTGCATCGACGCTGTACCCGAGTGATGCCATCAAAGCCTGGGTTTCTGCCGACAGTCCAGACTCGTCAAACGCGCCGGCTCTTGCTCGTTTGTGAGACTCCTCATCGCTTTCGTAGTCGTCCAGAGCAAACTGCGCTTCATCATTGTTTTCAACATCTCCCAGCGCAGTCTTCTGTCTCTTATACTTAGGCTCACCGCTCTCATACCGTTCCTTCGCCCTCTTCTCTTTCGCTTTAATCTTAGCAATACGGTCATTCAAATCCTGTTTACGCCTCAGCGCCTCCTGCTTCCGCTGCTTCTGGGCGTGTTCAACAATCCATGAAGGCTCCTCACTGTTCGCTGCATCCACTGAGAAGCCTTCTTCGAACGTCCGTCGCTTATGGTCGCGTAGCCAAGTCATTGAGCCGCATATTAAGCTCAGCGATTTGCCGGTTCCGGTCGGCGACTCAAAGATCCCAACTTTGCCCTCTTCCAGACACGTGTAGACAGCGCCCATGAACTCATTTTGGATGTCGTAGGGCGTGTATGGGTGGTGGAAATCTCGTGTCGAGTTGGTGTTGGGCATTGTAGCTTGGTGTTGGTGGGTTGGGCGACGCGACGCGTGGAGGAAAACGGGTGTTCACGTGGTTCGTTTAGCGCCCCCGCGGCTACATGTCATGACGCGCCTGTCACTTCACATACAGGTGTCTTTGATCTCGAGCATCATGAACCATGCCTTCTAGCACCTTCTCGCCGTTCTTCACAAATTTGAATACTATCGAATACAAGCGAGGGCCCAGCGACAGAGGGTTAGCTTGAGATCCAGAATCTCTCCTGCATCTATATGGAAAAAGTCATGTCCAACAGTACACGGAGGAGTAGCAAAAATAGTACAGATACACTTGCCTACTCTTCAAGACAACGTACCGCTAAGTTCACGTGAACTAGTCTCAAGCCTACTGCCTATTATAATCCATCCAATAGATCCAACCCACCGTGCATCATACATACTTTCAGCCGCACGCCCTTCGCAGTCCCCTTCCATCCAGCTCACCCCACGATCCTCCCCCTCAACTCCGTCCTCTTCAGCACCTCCTCCTCCCCCAACCCATCCACCCTAACCTCGCCCTCCTTGCCCCCCTTCCCCGTAATCCGAAACCCCTTAACAAGCCCCGTCCCACTCTCCATCCCCACACCCTCACCCCACCCCCAATTCTCCTCCATCCACGTAACCGGCCAAAGCAGCACAGTGCCTGCGACGCAAAACACCGTGGCCCAAGCCTGCCAGAGCCAGATCAACATCCACGCGCCGGGCGCGACGAAACGGATCCATTGGTCGACTTGGTATAGGTCTTCTTGTTTGGAGATGTGGTATTTTGGTTTTGCGGACGGAGAGGAGGAGGAGGAGGAGGAGGAGGAGTTGGGGGGAGATTGGCGTAGGTGGAGGACAGTGGTGAGGCGGACGGGCGCGTAGTAGAAGGGTATGAACCAAATACGGAAGATCTGGAAGATGGTTGCGTATAGGATAAGGTTGGTTTCGTCGAATGCTGTTGTTCTTAATTAGCCCTTGCACTCTTTCTTTCACTTCCTGGCACATCTCCCCGCGTCCACGACCACCTTCTCGATGTCAAATCTCGTCTTCGCACGCAGTGCAAAGATCGAGTAAGACATCCATCACCTCTCCATCTCCTCCCCCGCCCACCCCTGGGTTATTACGTACCAACACTCTGCACCGTACAATCAATCCTCGGACTCATAATCTTGTACCACCGATACGTCCGCTCGACCAACCACCTAGAATTCGGTCGGCTCCATGTGCGGCAAAAAGGATGCGAGAAGGCGGCGTCGGGTGTGAAGTATTTGTCGATGGTTGCGCGCTGCAGGGACGGGGGTGATTGCGTGAGGAGGTGGATGATGGCGGGTATTTCTTTGACTGCGATGGGAGGGCTTGGTTAGCGAGATGCGCTGGAGGGATGAGGGATGGAGGATAGAGGATGGGCGGAGGAGAGGAAGGGAGGGGGGCGACGTACCTGGGTCTTCCATTGTAAATGCGCAGAGGGGGGTTATGGGGGATGCGACGGGTGTTGGTGGGTGAATGCTTCAAGTTGTGCAAGGCGCCGAGGTTTGACGCGGAAGGACTAGGGTGGAACGCGCTTGTGTGACGTCATCCCTGGTTTCAACAAGGTCACGATGCAACAAGGGGATCGAGGTGGACAGACAGTATGTTTATTATTTGATTACTTCTGTGGTCATCAGAAATGTATCTCTTTTCTCTTTGTTTGATGATCGTGATCTACTGCGACCTGTACTGCTGGATCTCCGCCTCATCAAGATGCCTCAGCTTATTAACATTCGGCGCCTCACCAGTCGCAATCCCCTTCGCCAGCTCGACAAGACCGCCAATCTGTGTTCGCTTCGACACAGCGTACTGTGCAGTGCTGACCTTGACGCGGATGATGCCAATGCGCGGGTCCTCTGGGCCACCGTCATGCTTGCCGTCACCGAGATCGCCAATCCACGCCTTGAGCGCGGGAGAGTAGTGCTTGCGGACGACGTCACGGTCTGTCTCGATGGAGGCGTGGCCGGAGATGGAGGCCCACTCGCCTGAGTTGTTGATGAAGCCGACGTTGACGGACTTGTGCTCCTTGAGGTCGTCCGTCTTGCCGGACTCGGTGTTGGTGTGGAAGAGAAGGTCGAAGCCGTGGCCCTCCTGTTGTTTGTCAGCACTGTCTTGGGTAGTCAATCGGGTGTATAGTACCTTTGCAGCCACAGCCATGGCTCTTGAGGCCAGGAGGTCGCTGTCTGCGGCCTGCGTGGTCAACAGGCAGAACTTGGTCTTGTCGACGAAGTTGAGCAGGTCCTCGCACTTCTCCTTGAGAGAGGGCTCCTCGAGGTTCTTCTGGGTGTAAGGGTCGGCGGTCTTGGAGCCGGTGTCGGTGTTGCTGAAGCCAGACATGGTGATGGTTGTTGTAAAGAATACGCGTTGAGCGGCGTGGTTGTTTGGTAGCTGGGGAGAAGGCGTCAGCTTCTGTAGACACAATGTTCGAGGCGACCTTCGCGCTGTCCTTGCGATGCACTGAGAAAGGAAACGAGAGGAAAGCATACCTTATAATGGGTAGTTATCGTTAAGCAGGTAGTGTGTGGAAGAGAAGCTGCGAAGGTCGCGCGACTTTGTAGGACTTTGCCAATGATGTCATCAGTACCACCACCACGCGTTTGGGAACCACATCCACCCCGCTACGTATGTGGGGTAACTCCTTTTGGCTGTCACTGGCACCGGCTCCTGTTGCGGATGGTCTAGTCTGTAGCTCAGGGTCTTGCGTCATGTCATGCTTCTTTGAGCTAATGACCAAGTTCTAGATGCTTAGTGGTACATGTCATTTTGATCGACACATTGAAGATGAGATGGTGATATTAACCTTTTAGGTCTGCTGCGCGTCTAAATGAGACACATCGTACTCCACTCCGTGACCCCGTCCCATGCCATGCTGGTATCTCGTAACAATAGCGGACAATGTGCCGATTCCAAGATCCCAAGCTAGAAATGAAGATGTGGGCTAGATCCTACACCATGCCAATGTCCCGGAAATATGACCCAAATTTTAGGAGGCTAACACCCCTAGTGACAATGCTTGACACTGCGCACTCTATGCGTCGGCGGCAGTCTCCTTGTCCTCGATCGTGGCCTTCTTGAGGTCGTCAGCAGCGTCCGCTGCGGCGTCCTTCTCCTGTGCAAGCTCAGCCTCGGCGGATGCGTCGCCGTTGACGGCCTGGTTCTTCTGGGCGGGCTTGCGAGCGGCGTCGGTGCTGCCGTTGGCGGCGTCCTCTGCGGCCTCTTCAGCCTCAAGCTTGTCAATCTCCTTCTGCGCCTTGGCGATGTTCTGAAGACTTGTTAGCAGCATCCTCGCAGTGGTATGTAGAATGACTCACCTCCTTGGTCTTGCGGTCCTGGTCCTCTTTCCAGTGGGCAAGCTTGGCCTGGAGCTTCTCGACGGTGGCGGGGACTTCGTCCTGGCTTGATGGGGGGTCGATGCCGACCTTGGCGAGCTCCTCGATGATTCCGATGTTCAAGTTGAACTTGCTAGCAGCGGCGCCGCCCTTCTTGCCCTTCTTTCCCTTCTTGCCACCAGTACCGGCCATGTAGCTCTCCTCCTCGGTGTCCTTCTTCGATATGCGGGTACCCTTGAGGCCCGAGTCGTCGACGGTGCGCTGGGCGGAAGCGGCGAACTTGCTAGCGGCGGTGGTCTCCTTCGCAGGGAGGGCGGAGGGGTCGAAGTGGCGGATCAAGCCCTCGCAGGCAATGATCTCGTCGCCGTAGGCGGGTGCGCTGGCTTCCTCAAGACGCTTGGAGGCAGTCTCCTTGCGCTTGCCAGCGACGTACTGGAGCTGCTCGAGGCGCCTCTTCTCGTTGCGGATCTTGCGAGCCTCAAACTCGTAGTTCTTGAATGCGCGGAGCTGCTGGAAGTAGTTATCCTTGAGCTCCTTGCGGGCCTGGTACTTCTCCTGCTGCACTGCGCGCGCCTTGTCGGTCTCCTCACGGAGAGACCTCAGGTTCTTGAAGGCCTCGTCTTGCTCAGCCTTGAGTCCGTCGAGCTCGGTCTGGAGCTTGGTGTACTTCTCGGAGAGGGCCTTGTTCTCCGGGTCGTCCAGCAACTTCTTCTGCTCGGCGATCTGGGCCTTGATGTCGTCGATCTTCTTCTGCTGGGAGTCGAAGCCGGAGAAGTTCTTCTTGGCCTTGTTGAGGCCGCTGATCTCGGCCAGGGCCTTCTTCTCGTCGACGAGCTTCATCATGCCGCCGTCAACCTGCTTCTGCAGACGGGCAATCTCCTGGTCCACATCCTCGGCCGACTTGTAGTTGGACTTGCCCTTGGCCGTCTTGAGCTCGTTGAGCTGCTGCTTAAGCTGCTCGTCGAGCTTCTTGATCTTCTCGAAGATGGAGTTGCGGCCGGACTTGTTGCCCTGCTGGGTCGAGCGGATGGCGTTGAGCTCCGTCTTGAGCTCCTGCTGGCGCTTCGCGTTGGGCGAGTCCTTGTTGTTGGGCTTGGCGAGGTCGAGCTTGGCCTTGCACGCGTTCTGGCCGTCGTTAGTAATTTTCCCGAATTGAGTGGTGGTGTGCGATGCAGCCACCCGTCAGCTCGTGGCCGTGCGACTGCGCGCACCACACGGGGACATGGACTCACCAGCTTCTCCAGGGCGGCGGCGTGCTCCTTCTCCAGCTTGGCGAGCTCCTCCTTGTACTTGTCCTCGTCGGGCTTGTCGGGTTTGACAACCTGCTGCTTCGCCGGAGGGGCAGCAGCGCCGTTGGTCGAGGCCTGGGCGGCGGGTGGAGTTGCGACGTCGGCCATGTTTGCTGGGCAGTCAATTGGGTTGAGGGGCTGACTGGGAGTTGCAGCGGGGGGAGAGGTCTGCGAGATCTGGGTAGACCGCCGAGTCGTGAATGTGCAGGCGAGGCGTGGAGGCGGTGGGAGGACAACTATTAAATTCGAGGGTCTCGAGTGAACCACGGATGCTGGCAACTTTTCCCGATGTTTAGCGGGCGGGCTAGTGTGCCGCCCGCAGTCTTGACCCTTCACTCGGGGCCTCGACCACGCACACACCAAACCACGGCTATGGCGGAACAATCGCGGGGCAGCATCCCCATTCTGCTGCTCAAGACCAAGTCAGTGCCCAAAGACACGTACGAAGAGCTGTTCCTTGAACTCGACAACGGCAGCTATGCGCCCGTCTTCGTGCCCGTTCTCGAGCACAGGTTCAAGCGAGATGCCCTGCGTGAGGTGCGCCAACATGTCACCAATCGCGGCTTCGTGCCCCAATCGCAGCAGGGTCTCGCGACATATGGTGCGCTGATTTTCACCTCGCAGCGTGCAGTCGAAGCCTTCAGCGAGGTTGTCGAGGAAATCCGTAGAGAAGGCGCCCTCGATATCGACGACCTGCTGCCAGAGAGTCTGCCGCTGTACGTAGTAGGCCCAGCTACCGCTCGCGGACTGCGATCACTGGGTCTTAAGTGTCCAATCTTGGGAGAGGAAACTGGCAACGGTGAAGCTCTCGCTGGCTTCATCTTGAAGCATTACAACGCCCTTTATCCGGGTGTTGCGAATTCACCCGTATTGTTCATGGTCGGCGACAAGAGGAGGGATATAATACCAAAGACCCTGCAGTCAGAAGAGCTGGATCCAAAAGAGAGGGCAAGAGTAGATGAGTTGGTTATATACGAGACTGGAGAGATGCAGTCTTTCAAGGAGGACTTTTCGACGATCTGGCGCAGAAACGCGGATCAGGGCTCGAAACGGCAGTGGGTCGTTGTGTTTTCTCCAAGCGGATGTCAGGCCATGCTTGAGAGCCTTGGTCTGCTCGACATAGAGACTGGGAAAGCCAAGGCTACTGCTGATCAGAGAGACATCCTGATATGCACCATCGGTCCGACCACGCGCGATTATCTGAAGCAGGAGTTTGGTTTCACTCCTGATGTATGCGCTGAGAAGCCAAGTCCGGAGGGCATCGCCGACGGTATTCACGCCTTTCTCGAGAGGCACGAATAAGCAAACCTCGTTGTGGCTTCGTCTACGTAGACCGGGGTGCGTTCGATGAGAGGATGTACGATACGAAGGCCTTGTATATCAGCTTCGATAGGTTTGCTACGTCAAGCACGTGAATGCGCGAGGGTATTTCACGCGCTCTCAAATCATCGCTCATGACCGCTCGCGGCTTCCGTCTCATGGTCCAACGCTGCACGTGCCTTCCTGACGCGTCGATGTGCTAATGACTGCCATTGACGTCACCATTTCACGCGACGCGCCTGCCACAAACCACCAGCGCGCGCAAACATCCGCCCCCTTCATTACTCCTTTGCTTTGTCTCCCATCCTTCTCTCATCCTTTCACTCATATCTTCAATAATCTACACCAATTCACTCAATTGACCTCACTGCATCCACAATGGCAGGAACACGCTCCTCTGCACGCAGCACCGACGGTGGCTCCAGCCCAGCAAAGGGTAACGATGTCGCAGCCGGCACCAAACGCAAGCCCGAAGTCGAGCCGTCTCCCAAGCGCGATCGCAAGGCGTCCAAGAAGCAAGCCACTATCGAGGAAACAATGGATACCAGCAAGGAGTCTGACAGCGAGATGAAGGACGCCTCTGATGGGGGTCAAGACTCCAAAGATGCAGACGAGGCCGAGAAGAAAGCCGCCGAAGACCTTGTCGACGCGAGCGACGCGACGGCATTGGCTAATGGCGATGATGACAAGCCTGCATCAACTGATATGGAGACTACCGACGACCAGGCGGAACAAGACACCAACGCCGCCCTCAAAGCCGAAGAGACTACACAGGAAGAGAAGAGCGAGGAGGAAGCGGATAACGAGACAAAGGAGACTGGCGCAGACGGCGAAGGCGCGATCGAGGAGTCCTCTCAGCGCGCAAAGCAAATGCCATCCAACATTCTCGAGAAGGGCGTCATCTACTTCTTCACCCGTAACCGCGTCGGCGTCGAGGAATCCGAGAGCGTCGGTGACCTTCAACGCACCTTCTTCGTCCTCCGGCCAATGCCATCCGGAGCCAAGCTAGGCGATGGTGCCCTCGCTGACGACAACAACATCCGACTCTTTGCTCTACCCAAGAAGGTCTTCCCGAAGTCGCACAATGATAAATTTATGGCATTTGTCGAAAAGGCGAACACTTCCATCAAAGAGCTGAAGGAGAGCTTCTTTGGTGCGGACGAGTACGAGACGAAGACACAAGGCAGTCGACGCACCGAGCCTGTGGCACCGGTAGCGGAAGGCGTATATGCCATCACGCGCACTGAAGACCGGACCTGCCATCTCGTATACTCTACCACCATCCCTTCCGAGCTTGGAGAAGTTCAGGAAGACCTCGGTATCAAGGACCAGGGCAGCTTCGTCATGAGCGTCAAGAACCCTGAGCGCAGCGGACCCGCTTCCGCCCAGCTTCCTCAGAAGCCCGACTTCCCCAAGGAGTAAGTGATTTCAATGTGACTACCCGTTCATGACTGACCATTACCAGGTTCATCGACGAGTTCCGCGGACTGGCTTGGGTCGAAGTCAAGCCAAAATACCTCGACTATGAGTACTGCCAAATCCTGCTCATCGGTGAGAAGATGGAGAGTGGCGTTGAGCCGACTACCAAGGACCAGAAGCATGACAAGGAGACTCCACAAGAGGAGATTGAGAAGCTTGAACATGAGGATGAGCTGCGCGTCGAGCATCTTCACGGTAAGTTGTTCAGTCGCTGGCAAATGTGATCTATGCTAATCAAATCTTAGGTGACGACTCTGTCTATGACGACCTAAAGATAAGCAAGAAGGAATACCCGCAGGTCGCGACGACCTGGTGAGCTCGATCTCAAGCTCGGCGTTACGCGGTATCAACAATCTCTTTTCGCATTTACTGTACAACATCTGGGTCATCGGCGTTCAAGGGCGCGGTACATATCCCGACATGACCTCTGGCACCGAGTGTCGGTTTAAAATGATCAAAGGAACTGATCATAGCCTGGCTTTACCCACGGCTTTGATAGCACGGAGTCGCAATGCAACAATCGATTTCATCATACCCCTCCCAATGGACTCAGCTGATACACAACTCTTCATCTTTCACCATCACGCTGAACTTACAAATAGTGGCTTAATCGAGTAAGCTGATTGGGCAGACCCTTGGACTCCTGTTTGCGATACCATCCCGACAATCCCCGCTCATCGCTCATTGCTCACTGCTAACGATACCGCTATACTCATCACCGTGATTCCGGGTACTGGTAGCACCCCCTCCCATACTCTACTTCATTCGTCGTCTTGTACATTGATCCTTCCATCCTCTTTACACTTCCGACTCGTTATCCCACATATCGCCGCATCAATCCCATCGTCTTCGACCTAGCTCATCACCATGCCTCCCTTCCCCAAGCCCCCCACCTCAGACTCCGCGTCAGCGACCTGGCTCCTCCAATCCTTCGCAACCGGCAAAGGCGCAAAGATAACCGGCCCCGCAACCCTCTTCCTCGACCGCGCAAACGCGGAACTCGGCTTCATCAGATACTTCACCCCCAACATCGCGTCCGTTGCGTGGGGTCCAGAGCCAGATGAGCCACTATAATTCCAAGCCAAGACCGCCCGCGCAGCGGCCTGGCGCGACAAGAGCAAAAAGGTCTCAGTCCTCCTCTGGGGTGTACAATTAGACTTGGAGTTTGTGTCACCGGACCGAGCTCGCAGCTTTCTTGACGTGCTAGAGGATATTGCGACAGCGGCTGGAAACCACTTCTTCTACAGCTATGAAGTCCCACAGTATGAATCCTCCCACATTCGATATCGGGTATGAAACTAACATTGGTGGTAGGAAAGTTGCATTCGTGAAGCCCGACTTCGACATGGAACAGCAGGGCTTCACGAGCCGGGTTGCGCAGCCTTGGATGACGGCTCCGGCTGATGCTTCCGAGTGGCCTCATCTACGGAAGACGTGCGAGTGGTCGGATTTCACTGTTATTGCAGGTGGTAGTGAATTCCGCGTCCATCGCGTCAAGCTTTGCAAAGAGTCACACTACTTCAAAGCAGTATGCAGTGGTGGCTTCGCAGAGACCGCGAAGCAGTCCATCGAGCTCCCAGAATCGGCACAAGTCATCTCAACACTTCTCGATGAGATGTACGGCGTCTACAACTCCATCACTGGTTCCATCTTCACCAACTTCGCGCTTCGTATGGAAATCGAGAAGGAACACATAATGAATCAACTCCTGGATCTCTCCATCGCCGCAGATAAGGTACTTGCTCTCGTACCTCTCTTTCCCTACCTTCATACTGATTTTCCACCTAGTACAATCTCGAGAACATCAAGCGCCGCGCCGCCGAAGCCATCATCGACCGCCTTCCCTTCATAACCGATCCTCCCATGATCGTCGACCTGGCTACATGCATCTACCACGAACAATGCCCAGAGAAAGACCGTGGACTGCGCAAAGCCATCATTGAATGCGTGAGGATGAGGATGCCGGCTATACTGGATGATGAGAGTGCGTGGGAGGAGTTCTCGGAGAACAAGAACGTGCTGAGGGCCTTTCACATGTTGCAATGTGAGGCGAGTAAGGGTGGTGGTATGATTGCGGGTGCAGGTGGAGGTGGGATGATGACGCCGCCTGCTACGCCTAGGTAGGGGGCTGTTCGAGAAGAGGAGGGGATGGTGGCTTGAGGGGCTTGGCTACCGATACGCAGGAGGATTGATTTGCTAAGAGGTAGTTGGGGCGGGGGTACTTACGGTCGGCACTCGATCTAATGCGTTTGATGCGAAGACCTTGATTCGCTTTCGCTGCATTGTCGTGAACCCTTCGAGTACGCTTCGAAGGACGATTGCGATTCTAATCACTGTACCTACGGGCCTTTTTTCTTGAGCGAATGTATTTGGCAGAGGCAATATTTGCCCATTAGTAGCAAGCCCATTCCGCGATAGCTGTCAGCCCTAACTGCGTTTAGATTTGATGCGAGTTCACTTGCGATCGCGAAAGGCATGGCTTTGAACGGTTGTGATGTGTTGTGGGGTATTCAGCCACCAATCCGGCCTAGACCGGACGCGAGCACCGTCTCACCTTCCCGAGGCCGCGAACGCGTGTCTTCATCTCCAATCCCATCAACTCACGGCTTAGACCACCCAACTCAGGCAATACCACGCCGTCATGGACACGATACCGTTTCTGACCATGCCATGAGCGTGCGCGCACAATATAGCAGCAAGAGGCTTTGATCGCCCTAACGAGGAGGCGCTCAACCAAGCGAATAGGACAACCAAGCACCAAGAAAGCATAACGAAAGAACACCTGATCGAACAACACGGTTCAAGATGGCCTCATCCTGGCGACAGAATCGTGAAGAGCGGGGTGCATACACCACTGTTGCGCAGACCAAGACTGCAAGTGCAAAGCTCATAGTACATGGCAAAGACGTCGCAAATGAAGACGCGGATGCCGTTCCTTTTGAAGCGCCTGTTCATATTGGCTCCATACCGACAGCAGAGGATCTACTATTTCTGCCTCGCATAGCAGACACGCTGCCATATGGCGCTTTTCTAGTCGCCGTTGTCGAGCTTTGTGAGCGCTTCGCCTACTACGGACTCTCCGGGCCCTTCCAGAACTACATCGCCAACGAATACAACGACCCCAATGGCCTACCTGGCGCTCTTGGCTTGAAGCAAAGTGGCGCGACAGCGACGACGAACTTCTTCCAATTCTGGTGCTACCTCACGCCTTTATTTGGCGCCGTTGTTGCGGACCAATATCTTGGGAAGTATGCGACGATTAAGTGGTTCAGTTTGGTGTACATGGTCGGCATCGCGATTCTCTTCGTTACCAGCTTGCCGTGGGCGGTTCGAGGCGGAGCCGCATACCCTGGACTTATTGTCGCGATGCTGATTATCGGCCTGGGTACTGGTGGCATCAAGAGCAACGTGTCGCCGTTGATCGCGGAGCAAGTGCGGTCCAACAAACCTTTCGTCAAGGACTTGCCCGGAGGAAAGCGCGTCATCGTTGATCCGGAGATCACGGTGCAGAGGATCTACATGATATTCTACATGTGCATCAATGTAGGCTCGATCTCTGCGATCGCAACGACTATGTTGGAGTTGCATGTTGGATTCTGGAGTGCTTATCTTCTACCATTGGTTATGTTCTGCGTGGGCTATGTGGTGTTGGTGAGAGGAAGGAAGCAGTACATCATCAAGCCACCTCAAGGTGGCGTGATTGGGAACTGCTTTCGCGCCCTATACATCGCCGCAAGGAACGGCGGAGATCTTGACAAAGCGAAAGCATCCGCTCAAGGGCACGGAAGAAGCAGGTCAAAGGTGACTTGGGACGACAAGTTCATCGACGAGTTGAAGACCGCGCTGGTCGCATGCAAGGTCTTCTTGTTCTTCCCAATCTACTGGCTCTCGTACTCGCAGATGCTGAACAACTTCGTCTCGCAAGCCGGTCAAATGGAATTGCATGGCCTTCCGAACGACATTCTTCCCAACATCGATCCCGTCACCATCATCATCCTAATTCCGATGATGGACCGCCTCGTCTATCCATTCATTCGTACGCGACTACACATCGCATTGATGCCAATAACACGCATCTCTCTCGGTTTCCTCATGGCCGCGCTCGCCATGCTATACGCAGGCGCTCTCCAATCAAAGATCTACGCAGCACCACCCTGCTACTTCAGCCCATCGAACTGCGACGCCGGAAAGATCAGCGAAGGGAAGTTCAAACCAAACGAAGTCCACGTCGCATGGCAAGCCCCAGCATACGTGTTAATCGCACTGAGCGAGATCCTGGCTAGTGTTACCGGCCTGGAACTGGCATATGCGAAGGCACCCGAGAACATGAAGAGCTTCATTATGAGTCTCTTCCTGCTCACCAGCGCGGGTGGAAGTGCGCTGGGTATCTTGGTCGCTCCATTGGCAAGGGACCCGCACTTGCAGTGGTTGTACTTTGGATTGGCGTTTATCGCCGGAGTTGCGGGCGTCGTGTTCTATCGCATGTTCAAAGACGTTGATGTTAACCCTGCCGCAAAGTTGGGAGACGCTGAAGAGTACGAGTTAACTGGACGAGCGAGCGCTGACGATGATGGGTATTACAGCGACGATGCGGACCCTGCTCAAGGCTCGCAGCGCGCCTGAAGTACGACAGCTTGAGGTAGACCATCCACCTGCATCCACCCCCCAAAGCCATAAGCCGGCCGCGCTTCCGCTCCACGGTCCCGCACACGCCGTCTTTCTACATCCCTTAGCTCGGACGCCTAAGCTAAAATCTGTGTGGCACGCTGTAGGATCTTCCTGTGCAACCAGCTGTTTCCTAGAGGTGTGGTTCTACCATCAATAAGCTTTCGTTGTCACAATAGCATTTATAGAACATCATCGTCAATGCTGTGCGCGTAAGACGGATGGCCTCAAGTGTCTGCTGTGTAGAGAACGAGAAAAAGCATAGCCGGAAATTGGGGCGCGGCAACCTGTTGATGTCATCGTTCATTATCTCCGAAAACCGCTTAACTGCGTCAAAATCCTTCACATTTCCACTCACGTCGCGACCCTCCGACCACTCTGACCCATCAGCATTGGCTTATCTGTGTGAATGGAGTCATCGCAGTTCAACTCATGGGTTACAATTCAGAAACATACAGTTTCAAAGTCAGAGCTGACGTTGGACCGACCTCTATGATTCGATGACGCTGTGGATTTATGCGGACGCTCGGTTGGCGCCCTCCGCGGAATGACGAGCTCCGAACCCTTACCAACCATGGCCTCGGCCGAACCTATTTCATCATCCGCGCAGAAGTGTGGCTTGAATAGTCCTATGTATAACGCACCAAGCCGTGGGGAAAGGCTTGTTTCCACCTGTGCCTTCTCCCCATATCCCCAACCTACCCGTCAACCATGGAGAAGCTCGAGCGATTCTTGTCGCGGCCGACAGCGAAGCCATACAAGACCGGCGACATAGAAGCTTCCGAAGAAATACATCTCAACGATGAAGGGTTGCTTGAGTTCGGCCCCAATGATATCGAGAACCCCAAGAACTGGTCCACCGCAAGAAGATGGTACATCACCGTGGTGTCGGTCACCCTAGTTGTGAACGCCACATTCGCATCGTCCAGCCCTTCCGGCACGCTCGAGTCACTCTCGACAGACTTGCACGTCTCCACCGAAGCTGGGGGCCTGGTTATTACATTGTTTCTTCTTGGGTACTGCGCTGGTCCCTTGGTGTTCGCCCCGCTCTCAGAATTCTTTGGTCGCAGATACATTTTCTACGTTACCTTTACGCTCTACCTGGCCTTCAACTTCCTTTGCGCGTTCACGCCTAACTTCGGTGGGCTCCTGGTGGGACGGTTCTTGACGGGTACCTTTGCAAGTGCTCCTCTCTCCAATGCACCAGGTGTACTGGCAGACATCTGGGGACCACTGGAGCGTGGAAATGCAATGGCCGCCTTCTCCATGATGACTTTCATCGGTCCATCGCTCGGACCCGTTATATCAGGCTTTCTACAACTGAAGAAAGACTGGCGATGGTGCTTCTACGTCCTTCTCTGGCTGGGTGCCTTTACCGAGATACTGATGTTCACGATTCCGGAGACATTGCCCTCGATCGTGCTCCGCAACAAAGCCAAGCGCATACGCGCCCTTAAGATCCCTGGTTATGAACAGATCAAGGCACCAGTTGAAGTGACGGACAGGACGCTCGCAGGCATGTTCCATGTTGCCCTCACGCGACCATGGAAGATCCTCATCGACCCCATCTCCTTCGCCGTGGCCATTTACCTCGCGGTCGTATACGCCCTGCTGTACATGCTCTTCACCATCTACCCCATCGTCTTCCAACAACACCGCGGCTGGAACTCCGGCGTCGGCGAACTCCCACTCATAGGATCTGCCCTCGGTGCCGCCATCGGCGGCGCCATCATCTTCGCAAACACAGCCAGGGACAGAAAAAGAGCAGAAGCGGGCTACAAAGCCACACCCGAAGACCGTCTTCCTGTAGCCATGCTCGGCGGCGTCATGTTCCCCATCACCATGTTCTGGTTCGCGTGGTCGGCAGAGTACAATAGCGTTCACTGGGTCGTTCCCACGCTCGGCGGTGTCTTCCTCTCGACTTCCATCTTACTCATCTTCGTCGCGTATCTCAATTACCTCACAGACACATATCTCATGTACGCTGCGAGCGCGTTGGCAGCGAATACCGTTGTGCGCTCCGCCGCAGGAGCTGCTGCGCCGTTGTTCACACAGTATATGTTCGATGCTCTTGGCGTCGGTGGTGGTGGCTCGCTCATTGCTGGTATGGCTTGCGTGCTTGCGCCTATTCCGTTTGTGTTTTATAAGTATGGTGGCCCGATTAGGGAACGCTCGAAGTTTGCGCCTACGCCAGAGAAGGCGAATGAGGGGAATGCTGCGAAGTAGGAGGCTAGGAGTCATGCCAGAAAAGCGAGTTGATACATTTCATAGCTGCAAAATCCAACCAGGGTTTTAATGTAATGATTGCTTCCCCAGAACGAAACGGAACATACCGCATCTGGTTCTTTCGATACTGGCCCTCGTCATCTTTCATTCGTGATACAGTTAGCAAGGTCTGTAAGCATACCAGATAGAATTCTTGAAGAAAGCGATGTATGGTTCGCTAGCTGCGTGTCTGTCAACCGCCGACGAGGACGTCCGATGTTGGCATGCTTACATCAACGGCATCTACCGGAAGCGTTCTGTCGACCACCGCCGGGTGCTATGCTATGTCGGCTCCATTTCGCCCGGTGCTCAACGTTTGTGTCGGGCCGTGGGTTTGGACCGGGAGCGCATTGTGTGCTTGGTTGGTGGCATTAGAGGACGCTCACGGGAGAGCCCGTTATGAGATCCCCCAGAAGAACGCGACTCGAGTGCGCGTGCAGGCTTGTCGTCCTTCTTTGTTGTGGTGAGGCATCTTCAGTTCGGCGATCTTTTGACTGCGTTCGTTGCAGCTGACGTCTGGGTTTTGTTGCGACAATGGGCGGCGGCGTGTTGTTGGCTTTACGTAGCCTCGCAGTCGTCCATCTCCATCTACTGTACTAGAAGCAGACTGGACGGGTGCGCATCACGGTCAGACATACGGCGCGAGAGCTGCGTGCCTAAGGCTAGGGTTCTGGCACGAGGCCGACGGCGTTCACGTCCACAGCTGCTAGTCTTGTTTTCTTGTGTCGAGATGAGCTTTAGCTGAGGAGCACGCCCGTCATCTTTGCAAGTGCGACGCGCATTGCGCTGACGCGACCAAGCAGTGCTGAGCCTCTGAACACGACGACAGCATCGGTTGAGAAGGAACTTGCTATATTGCCAAACAGTCGTGGCATACCTAGCGTAGTAAGCAATCAATTGATTCAATGCCCGGATGGTGCCGGTAGGGAAGAGCCAGCGCCCAGTCAATGCGTGGATGTGGAACGCGGGGGATCTTTCCAGCGATCCTCCGTGATTGGTCGAGAACGCGTTCCCCTGATCTTACCTCGAACCCAAACACCGAAGTAAAACCACTACTTTGCCCGCCTTGAGCCTCGTTCTGTCAGCTTTGTGCTTACCGGTCGTTCTTTCGGAAAGTGAGTTTCTTGGTTGCGCATCATCGTGGTGGCGCGCACAAGGCTGACGACGTCCACGGGTGCGAAGACGCTGCAGCCTCGAGATGTGCGAGAATCTGCGCCTGCCAGATGGCAGCTTCAAGGACCAGTACGAACCAGTACCAAAGCGCAGTTTGCGTTGCAGGCACAGTCTACTTTCGGTGCTGTGCGAAGGTTACTGGAGGAACTGTTGTTGAACGATGGAGGGCTGACATCGGAGACGGCGGTATGTAAGATTACCTGGACATCCTGGATTAAGGCTTGAGGCTTGGGCGACAAACCAAGCAGACTAAGTCTCTCGACATAAGATGATAGAACTGCCTTTCTAAGGGCTCTTTTCCTTAAGTTCTTCTTCATCCGCTCGCTTCAAGAATTTGTCATCTCTCTATTTCGCCATACTCGCCCACCAACAGTCCTTACCATACCTCAGCCTCACCATCGGTTTCCAACGATGAAAAACCTATTGGTAGCGACCGTATTGACGGCCGCGACTGCTGCTACAGCCCAGAACGCCCCATTCGTGCAATGCCTCCAAACGGCCCTCAGCAACGATACCAGCACTTGGATGCTGCCGAACGACCCAATGTTCTTGCAGGGAGATGTACACCCCTACAATCTCAACTACAACATCGTTCCGGCCGCGATTTCATTCCCAAAGACCCAGGAGCAAGTATCGGAAGTCGTGAAGTGTGCGAACGCCGCAGGAGTTGCAGTACAGGCGCGCAGCGGCGGTCATAGCTATGCGAACTATGGTAAGCCTGAACCCAGAAGGACGAGTTGTGATTAAGAACTTGCTAACACGAACGTCGTATATAGCACTGGGAGGGTTCAATGGCTCATTGGTGGTGGATATGAAGAATATGGCATCTTTCTCGTACAATGAGGGTGACCACACGGTGACTTTTGGCCCGGTAAGTGACCTCCTCACACTACACCTGTAACGAACACCCTTTGTTGCACATGCGCTGACGTGCGCATCTTTCACAGGGAAACCTTCTCGGCAACATCTCCGAGAAGCTTCTACCTCTCAAGCGGGTTATGGCATACGGTGAAGTAGCCGTCATCGGCACGGGTGGCCACTTGACCATTGGAGGTCTCGGAACGCTCAGTCGCCAGCTGGGCGTGGGAGCCGATCAAATCGTGTCAGCGCAATGTGTGCTAGCAAACGGCACCGCCGTGACAGCTAGTGCAAGCACAAACCCCGACTTGTTCTTCGCCATCCGAGGCGCCGGTTTCTCTTTCGCTATTGTCACAGAGTTCACTATGAAGACTGCACCCGCGCCAACCGAGATCACCAAGTACGCTTACACCATCGCGGCCGACGACGCAAATGCCTTCGCAAGCATATTCCAAAGATGGCAGAAGTTTGGCACGCAGAAGAATCTCGACCGCCGGTTTTCCAGCACTATGACTCTCAGTCAGGGCTCGATGGTCATCAACGGCAACTTCTACGGCCCAAAGTCCGACTTCGATAAGCTGAACGCGCAGTCTATCCTTCCTGCTAATACCTCAACCGTCGTTGTGGACATCACCGTTGGCGAACTTCCGTTCCCAGGACTCGGCGACCCAGACCTGACAGCCAGCGGCAGCTTCCCCATCCCGTTCTATGCCAAGAGTGTCAAGACGCCAAGTCACAAACTGCTTTCGGACGAAGCCATCAAATCCATGTTCTCCTACATCAATGGCACCGAGAAGGGAGCGCCCGTGTGGCTCGTTATCTGGGATCTCGAAGGCGGCGCCATCGCCGATGTACCGCAGACCGCTACCGCATACTGGCACCGCGACGCGGCCTACTTCATGCAGAGTTATGTCGTCAATCTTGGGGGCCCCGTCACTGACGCGTCCAAGACGTTCTTGTCTGGCCTTAGCAGCTTAGTGCAGAAGGAGACGTGCGATAACGGCGCTTACCCAGGCTACGTCGACCCTGAGCTTGCGGACCCTCAGCAGGCCTACTGGGGCGGCAATGTGCAACGTCTACAGCAGATCAAGGCGGCGGTCGATCCTGATAATGTCTTCCGTAATCCTCAGAGTGTGCCGACTCAACACCAGGCTCAGCAGCGTCGTCAGGTTTTCGTAGGGTCAGCGGTACAGTCCTACGCAGGGCAATTTGGTCTGTTGGTTTCCTGCATTCTGTTGGCGGCAATCTTGTATCTTTGATCGTACCGAATTTAGGAAGTCATGTAGAAGACTTCGCATGTGGTAGTGGTAATGCAATGCAGATTAGCAAACTAGAAGACCCTGCCGTGACAGCTGTATTCTTTGAGATGATCCTCCAAAGACCCAAGTATATCGGATCAATCGTCCGGGTCAAACGATGACTGTGAACCTGCTGCGTTCGCGTGAAGTTGCATGCGGCGATGTGGGCGATTCGGGCGCTTCCAAGGTTGGGCAGGCACGTGCCAACGTCTCAACAACTCGCCTGACCAACAACGGATCCGTCGCAACCCTTCCTCATCACTTGGACAACGCCCCAATGCGACAACCGATGCCACCATCGCGACCAGCTCGCGCATTGATCTATGCTGCGACATGTCTTCGCGAACTGTCGCGAATTTGACTGCGATGAGTGCAACCTGCCTGATGCCGCCGCTGCTGTGCCACCAGGGTTGACGTGATTGAAAGAGACGCAGAAGGTACCTGAGAATATACTGGCTCATGGAGACGCGCACAAGCTGCCCAGACTGCGTAATGTATATCAGTCTCTCTTACTGCGCCTGTCGCTATCGCGAAGACAATAGGTACAGCTTAGAACGCCTGTAAGAGTTGTCGACGACTCCATAAGGGACAAACTTTTTCGCAGCGAACCAGTATACTTGCGACTCCAAATGTAGCCAAGAATAGTGTGCTCTACCACTTTGGCTCTAGGCTCGTCTTCCTGATCACTGGTGACATCTGGGCGTACACCTTTCTCTCGGCGATCTTGCTGCATTGGTTTGACGTCGGAAGCGCTACAACGGCCGGCGAGCAGCGAAAACATCTCGATGTCATGTCCGGATCATTGCCTACACTCCAAGTCATCAGAGGCGAGCGCAGGGTTGTCCTCAGGGTACCTGTTAACCTTCGCGTAGGTCGCGCGTAGCAAGTTTTCTGGATCTTAGGCGCCGTCGTTTGGGTCAGCTCCCTCCCCGGTACATACACGACTTTTTCCATCGAGCCAACCATTTGCTTCCGGATCTGAAATGGTCTCCAAGTAGTTTGACTCGCGTTTCGATTGATCTTCTTCCACTTCGCTCAGCGGGTAGACGACATGAAACACATCATTACATCGAACATCACGGACGAGAACCAGCCACTGGAGTTGAGTTTGGGGCTACTGGGACTAGCGGTTGGTGTGTCGAAGCATCAGATTCTGAATCACTCCCTCGGCGTGCTTAGCTATGCGAACGACGCGCAAGATTCCATGACCATCAGGAGGCTCTTGAGAGACGTCAATTCGGAGTATACCGACTATCTCGAGATCTCAACGAGCGCATGTCCAGGAACGGAGCTGGACGTCATCGCGGTCGCCGTCGTTGACGACACGTTACTCTCAAGTGTCGCATGGCTCATAAGGTGCAGCGAAAGAGGGTCACGACATTAGTTGGCGGTACTGCATGCCATGCAGCGGGAAGAAATGGTTGTGGTACAGCACGCCGTGGGCGATTACCACGAAGGTCGACTTGGGTATCACGGGTACGAAGAAGATGACAGTCACGACAGGAGATGATATAACTAAAGAGCCCTTGTCCGGGACGTTGCAGATCAGTATGAGCGACGTGCAAGCCGTCGAAGATGCTATCGCGCAGTCTGCGAGGGCAGCTACAATCCTTCGAAATATGCTGAGAGAAGCTACCACAACGTTCGCGAAGAGCGTAAAGTGGTAGCACGATAAAAGCAACGTCAATGCAGCCACAAGCATTGCTGCGAACCCAACTGAGCATCATTCAGGCTGTACCCTACAACGGAAATTGGAAAAGGTTCCCCGTACGATGACTACACGATACACAATACGAGATACGAAATACGATTCTTTGTGGGGTAAGCCGCCGTGCGGGGTACCTGGTCCTCTTAGTTTCAACAACGCTCCGACTGAACTGGCCAATGGACAGCAAATAACTGTCGAAGCTACATCGCGTCGGTTATATTTGCACCGAGAGTCACAATTTCATCGGCTATTCCTTCTCCACCTTCCGACCATTAGTTGTTATTGTACGGACGACCGCTGGCTATAATCATGGCCCGGCCGCATTGCCAACGAATGCCCTGTCAAGATCACCTCGCACGGAAGCACCGATGAATCTTCTTCAGCGTCTTGCGATTGTCACAATTCTTGTCAACCCGTTGACCACTGCGTAAGCCTCCAGCAATACATACAAAAGACCGTTGACTCACAATAATAGCTTTGTGAATTATGGCTTAATTGCACCCCAATCACACCTACAGCAATCTGCGCCCTCATCATCGGGCTTGAAGCCGTGGACGAATGAGACCCTGATCCTATCGCCAGCTAACCCACTAGTTACGCTCGACTACGGCACTGAAGTAGCCGGCTTCCCGTTCTTCCACATTTCAGCGATCTCTGGTACGGTAGAGATCGAAGTGAAGTACAGCGAAGAATACCGCGGCATCGAAGAGCCATTCTCAGATGGGCCTTGGACATTCTCGAATGGACTATCCAACTCTTTCCGAGTGGAAACTTTCAACGTCACGGAAACGGGATACATCGAGAGCTTCTTCGTTCAAGGAGGCCAGCGATGGCAGACCGCACGGTTGATCACAAATGGTTCCGTCACTATCGATCATCTAGGATTTCGCGCAACAAGCTCGAGCTTGGACGCTGAAATGCTACCAGGCCGCTTACAGACATCCGATAAGAGTTTGAATCGCGTCCTGGACCTCGGAGGTCGCGTCGCTCAAGTGGCATGCGTAGATGCCGGTAATGCGCCATCCACGTGGGAAATCACAAAGGAAGGAGCATATATTCGGGGCCAGACGAGTGCGCAGTCTTCTCTAGGAGTTGAAGCAGTCAACTACACGCTAGAATTCAACGTCAAGATCGCCCGAGGCGGCGCTGGCTGGAGAGTAGCAAGTGCAATGCCGCCACTTGGGCCTTACTTCGTGCTTACATCCGAATACCCTGAGCGGAACACGTTCGCAAACACAAACCGGACTCTTTTGCCTCCAAACACACTGGCATTCACGACTGGATGGAGTCTAGTAAACCAGAGCACACTATCCGTGCCAGAAGCCCAGTACCTTACTATCAACACAACCATCAAGGAGAACACGTGGTATCGCGTGCGCACCTCAATTGAGGAAACCGGATATCGGGTGAGCGTAAATGGAACCGAGATTGCGTTCGTACCTTTACCTCCACCTGCACCCCCCGGGAACTTTGGCACACCTTCTCGATACCAAGGCACATGGGGCTTCGGAGGCATGCAAGACCAGATCGCATATTACAAAGACGTAACCGTCACTGCTGGAAACGGTACTACCATATATCGCAATCCTCTAACGAGCGAAGATACCTTGGCCGAGTATCAGGTCGCACCTCTGGAACACTCAGTCTGCCTTGATGGCGCAAAACGGGATCGCTTAGTCTGGACAGGAGACTTCTACCACACTGTGCGTGTTGTCGCAGCTTCGTCTGCTCGATTTGACTACCTCTTGGGCACCATCATATACGCGCTGAGCTTTCAGCTTGACGATGGCCCGTACGCCAGCTTTACCCAAATCTCTACGAACCTTGGAGCCCGCCCCCAGTACAAGGAAGCAAATATCGCAAACTACGCTGGGTTGGTGGACTACCAAGACCTATTCTTGACGGGAATCGGCCAATACTTCCGCTACACTGGAGATCGCGACGGGCTGAGCCCTCACTGGGATCAGATCAAGAAACTTGCGATCGCGAGATTGGCCTTTATTGATCCCTCATCTGGTCTCATTGGGGGTTCTCCAGAGGTGCCATCGCCATTCAGCTTCCTGGGGCCAGCCAACGGTAGTGCAACGACCGGTCTCTTCGCTTACATGCTTGAGGAGATCGCGCCACTTGCACTTGCGATGGGAGACGAAGAGTCTTCGACACATTACATCCAAACGGCAGGGGAGTTGCGCGAGGCCCTCAATCGTGAGCTATGGAACGATCAGCTCGGAACATACTCACTCTCAACCACCGATCGAGGCAATTTCTCCTTGACCGGTATCGCCTGGGCAATCCTATCTGGTGCGGCCAACGACACCCAAGCAGCATCTTCCATTGCGAAGCTTGAGGAGCTTCGCTTCGCAGTAGGCTACAAGACCATCTCGAGTGACGTGGAGACAGACGACTACCAGCTTGCTCCCAATCCATCAGGCTTTCTGTTGGAAGCTCTATTCAAGTCAAGGCGCAACTTCGGAGTAGACAGCACACCTGCCATCAAGCATCTGCTCGACAACTTGTGGGGTAGCATGGTCAACAAGAACGAGTATTCCTCTGGCGCGAGCTGGGAATACGTAAAGCCCGATGGTTCTCCTGGCATCGATCTCTTCACTAGCTTAGCGCATCCGTGGGGTGCAGCTCCGACGTATGTACTGCCAGAGTACCTTCTTGGCGTCGCTCCAACCTCTCCCGGGTACGAAACGGTTCTTATCACTCCCATGATAGGGTTCTTGAACCATTCTGAAGTCAGTGGGACGGTGCCAACGCCCAATGGACCAATCAAGGTGGCGTGGACGTTGAGCGGCGCGAGCGTTGCCTTCACGGTTGTCATACCGACTGGCACGGCAGCTACACTACAGTTGCCAGCTGGCGCGACTGCGGTCGGCTGGAGCTTGCGCAATGCACAAATTGAGCTTTCTTGTGGAACGACGGAATTGGGAATAAATATGAAGGGCGACTCATAAATAGAAGGAGAGAGAGGAAATCATCCATCGTTGCCATCAAGTTCCAAGTATGCAATAACAGCCTCTTTCATCCGCGCGAAAGTTTGATAATATATACCTCTAGTTCTTCGGCTGTTTGTACTGACTTCGATCCGGCTCCTTGTTGCTGAACTGCCTGCGCTGGTAGTTGATCGCTCTCTCGTCGAACTGCCAATTCGTCCACATCTGTTTCTGTACTTTGTCCGTCGACTGCGGAAAATACTCAACTCTCATCTCTTCCCCATCTTCCTCGACAACGCGCGCGACGAAGACCAGATCTTCTTCCTTCGAGAATTCGTTGAGGAAAACAAAGTACTGGTCGTTCACGGGCGTGTCAATCCTGAACTTCTTCTCATCCGTGTCTTCGGCGCGTGGCATCGCTTGCAACCACTTTGCGCAATCTTCGGGCATCTTGCCGAGCCAGGGCGAGACGAAGGAGGATGGGACAGGCGGCTCGGTGCCGCCGTTGGGAGAGGGCTTGTGAACTTCCTGGCATGCGGGTAGGTCGTCATAAGAACCGGTCGCGACCCAGAAGTCCCAGTCCACACCACCGTCGCCATGGTAGGCGCGCTCAAGGACGGAGTTGAGATACTGTAGTTGTTAGTGTTGCGCACGTGTTCGAGAGGTTCGTTGTTGCTGACCTCGTTAGTGATGCTCTTGTCGAGGACGAAGAGCGCGTAGGGAGGGTCAGACATAGTCCTTGTGCAAGGTTGTGGCTAGGGTTTGAGAGTGAGAAAGCTAATAAGTCTGCGGAGTTATTGTTGCGACGAAATCGCGGCCTTAATGGTCTTACTCGTCACTGACGTCACTTGTGTTCGCAGGTGCATGCAGTGAGGCGGAGCGAATGCCTACGCGAGGCCCCCCGCTGCGCAGCTGCGCCGCACCTTATTCTTGACCTGCAGCTGCACCGTAAGCTAAGACGAGGATCTCGGAAGTCCGAAACGTTCAACGCGGCGAATCACGACTGCATCGCTAGCATGGTTGTGGGGGTATCGCAATCTTTTTCGAGGTACATGTACTCAGCCTTGTCGCACATTGTTGGCGGCAACGTAGACAGACCCACGATCACTCGTACACGCTGACTATGCCTACCATCGCCCGGCTCCTAGCCCCCCGACGATCCACCTTTCCAGATATTATAGTTACCTACACATGTGGCCGTGTTGCTCGAAGTGGTCAGGCGTTCTTCCCACTCAAGACATGCCGGGGCTGTTTGACCTGTCAGAGTTTGACTTTCAAGTCTACGCTGATGGACGCCTGGGTACTATGTTGAGAATGAGCACCATGAGAGTATGGTGTCTTGTGGGAACGTGTTATGCAGCCCCCAAAATACAGCCGCTAGGATCGAAGTCCATGACCATGAGGGTAGAATGCGCTGAGGTAGACCTAGTCTCGCACTGGTATAAAAGAGGTTGGAACATCCTACTCATGTTTCTTCAATACCAGCACATTTCTCCAGCTTCATAGCTCTCTCCGTTATAAATATTCTTCTTTCTCGCATCTCGAACGCAGTTTGCGCTCTTGACTTCCTCCAGAGCTTTCCAATACCTTACTCGTCAAACAAGTCCGTTCCGTTGCCCAACATGCATTACATCGTGGCCATCTCTCTGCTGCTCCAGGCTTCGATGGGCTTGGAGCAGGGCAACAACATGCCCGACATAGTAGCACCCGGAAGGGCAGACAGAATGTTTGTGAAGCGCGCTGGGACAGATTTCGGCAAACAGACCGTAAATTGTAAGGGTGGAGAGGGTGCTTGCAACAATGCTTGTTACTACATCAATTGCGTGGTTAGTGTTTGCCATCTCACTCTCTTTAAACTCGAACTGATTTGTGTCTGCGATAGGCCCCAGCCGCCGGTATCCAAAATCCAAGCAGAATCGTGTACGTCGGGCCCACCAAAGGCAACGAGTTAGAGAAAGCACACAATCGACAGGCATCTGGGTGCTCTGCTGGAGGCTATAGCCCTTGTAGCGAGTTCCCATTCAGCCAGAAGTGGAGCCTCAAGACAGCAGGTCAGGGTGAATACGATTGTGATGAATGGCCACCTGCAATGTCTCAGCAGTTACCATTCGACGATCCGAACCGACTGGCACCAAACAGTCTACGCTGCATGGTAGCTGACGAGAATCAAGACATCGGTCGCAAGCTGGGTCGCATTGTAACAAGCAACGGTATGGTCCGCGACGACTTCTTCGACGTGGACTTTGACATCACTGGTGCTGATCAGACTAAACTCAAGTTTTGTCAGCCAAACCCAAACCCGAGGGGTGTCTGCGGTTCCGACGGCATGCAATTCGAGCTCTCGGAGAAGACGTGGGCATCCGGCAAGCTTAGCAGTTACTACAACCGCAATGGCGACGACAACAAGTATAAATTGACTGACACTGCCTACGCGGAGCTTTACCAATGCGGCGTCGAATTCACGCGCGACGGCGATGCGACGATCAAGGACATCAAGCTCAGTGACTGGGAGAACAAGGAATTTACGCCAGCTCAGTGCAACTTGGCCAACAACGGCGACACGTGCGACCTGCAGGGCCTTCCCAACGATCTGCAGGTAAAGCGCACCGGCAACTTTGGTACCAAGCTGGAGTTTGAGTACGCACCGGGACAAAACGGCGCAAACGTCAACTTCTTCGATTGGGACTCGGATATGAAGGGCAACGGTCGTGGTCCATGGACCGACCCCGAATCGGACCCGAATCGGCAACCCACGCGCTTCTGCAAGGTCGTCGATGGGAGTGCGCCGAATACGCAGAGCTTTAATTGCTGGTTTCCTTGCTACAAGAACGCGAATGGCCAGTAGATGACACACGGCGGCATTCGGCGAGAGGGTTGATAGTCCTTGGGCGGGATTTGCATCGCAGTAAAGGCGTTTCGGAGTGTCGTTTAGTATCGCATTTGGCGACAGAGTATATCTGGACAATCGTTTTGCAATGTATAGACTATATGAGGAAGCGCGCATCCAAGTTCGTGACAGTGCCCAGGTGAATGCTGACGCGCTAGCGCGACGTCATTATCGGCTTCCCCGCGGCGAAACGCACTGCCTCTTGACACTCCCACACCCACACCCACACCCACACGAGAAGATTGCGCCTCAACACCATACTGCTATACCTTTGTCGATGCTTACCATGCGCCCTAGCATGGACGAGTCGCACGCTGCGACGCATGGCTAAGAAGCGCATCCACAAAACCATCGAGCTTCGTACGGTCCACAGCCTCTATCGTCGGGCCTCCATCTACCTCTATGCGCGCGCGCAGGCAGCAAAAGCGCTCAGGCTGCGCTACTCTCACAATGTGAAGGACCTGGAGGAGCGTATGAACAGGCGCAAGACGCTCGACGAGCGCGTCGCACATATGGTCAACCTACGCGACGCGAGTAGTACATCGAGAGCGGGCAAGACAACAGCGGCGACCGAGCGCATGAGTGAGGGACAACATACAAACTTTCAAGACGATACGGAGGAGTTGAGGGCAGCGTTCGAGCTTGCATGCGTCGACATGCGTCGAAGGGCCACTGGAGCGCGGCGCATACAGGCAGAGCAGAGGCTGCCCTCGACTAGAAGATAGGCCTGGCGTTATTGGAACGTCTGGAGATCCACTCGCATGGCGTCGCGACGGCCTTCCGGGACCTCGACAGCTTCTACTGCCTGTGCCGCTACCTGCATCTCCGCCATCTTTGCAACTCTCTCGTATCCCGACCGAAGACTTCCTAAGGCTCGTAGCATATACCGCTAAAGACTCCTACCTCTAAGCGACTGCACGGAATTCCACTGCGATTCTAAATTAGCGCAGATTCCGCTCCCTGTCAGTCGCGTTAGCGCGGGTTCCACACCCCTGTTCTCGCATCTCTTTCCCCCCCTGCTGCAATCTACCTTCTACCCTGTTCTCGCCTCTCTTTTCCCCCCCCTGCTGCAATCTACCTTCTACCCTGTTCTCGCCTCTTCTACCTTCCCTACCGCCTCTCTACCGCCTCTCTACCGCCTTACTACGCGCTACAACGCTCTCTACGCCCTCTACGCCCTCTCCTACAATATTAACGCCTATTACCTACCTCCACAAATATAGTTACCTCTTTTGTACTACTTGCAAGAGCGTTATTGTATTTCAAAGGCTTAACGCCCATCTTGCCTACACTCGTCACATTCACGCGCGCCTACGCAAGCCTACTGTTGCAGCGTTCAGGGTCGAAAAGAAGCGATATGCATCGCCTTGCAAGAGATAGATACGAACAGGTGGTTGCAGCTACTCAACAGCCAAATAACCTTGTCGCGGCTTTGTAGATCCCTGAAAGAGGTGTTTACCTTAGAAGCATACCACATAATAGAGGACAAGTTGGCTGGCTCTGCGATCGCGTCCACCATGGTTGTGCCCCAAGGACCTCCCAGAGACTGCATCTAACATGCGGGCCGCGCGCGTTTAACAGGCAAGGCGTGCTTGTCTCCATAAGTAGCATTTCCTTAATCTGCCGCTACGTATAAAGATAAATTCGTCGCTAGTACAGCGTTGGGTTGTGCATAAGGGTGGCGGTATATCTGTGCTGTGCATAGCGTTTGGGTAATTGTAAGAAGGCTTATTACAACCTTTGTAAAAGAAAGGCCCATGATGTATTTCGTATAGAAGGGGGCTAGGTAGGTGCTGAGGGCCTCTTGCTAGGAAGCCTTTTGTTTCGATGTAGGTAGAGCAATCCTAGGCTTAACAGCTCTTAAGAAGAAGATAGAATGAAGAGATAGCGTGAAGTGATAGATCGATAAGATCAAACCCACAAGAAAATCGTAAGAACACTGTAAGACGGAGTAGAGAAGAGAGATTAGGTATGCTTTTATATAGACCGCAGGTAGCCCTCTCTTGCTAAGCCGCGAGAAGAGTTGCATTGCATCTCTGTAGTGTCTCGTCTATATGCTTGCAACAATTGGACAGAAACTAGAAACCCGCGCCGCTGAATTTGGTTTGTCTCAGTGTGCTCTAATGGTTCATAAGTAATCGGTACAATGTTGCCCTGATCAATGAACTACAATGCGCAGACAGTAAGGTATGTCTTCCAGTTCTACTGTCGCGTTATGTCTCGTTCTAACAATGTCCTAGGCGATGATTGTGATTTTAGAGTCCTCACGACAACAGGACCAGAAGGGGTTTGACCCATTTTGTTACGCCGCAGCTTCTCACAATGTGCCCTTCATCAAGAGCCCTGCGTTGGAAAATTTGGGAGGGATTTTTGAGCCGTCGGAAAGAGACGTGGTCACTGTCCTTGTCCTCCGTACAGCGATGCAGCACGGCGCAATATCTGGTGACGAAGCCTCCGCCTTCCTACTACATACTGCTGCACTTCAGTACTTCCCGCTTGCAAACCGGAGGCCGTCAACTACCACAGAAAACACTGCTCAAAGCCTCATTTGTTCATTCGCACGAACTGCAGCTTCCCTACTCCGTAATGAGGAACTGTCTGAGCAGCTCGATGTCCTGAATCTCCCAGTCAATCTTGCAGATCTCCTCGATGGGTTCTTGCTTGCTGCTCTAACCCACGATGCCTGCCTTCGCAATACGCTACTAGCCAACAAAGCTGTCAAGAAGAAATACGACAGCCTGCGTGATACATTCGTTGAGGCCTCCAAGAATGGTTTTGATGGAATACTCCCTATGAGTATAACCACCGATTATCAGGTTTCCAAAGACTCGGCCCGGTATCGCTACTCAGTTCCTAGCAACGGCCAGACTGTTCTCCCTTTCAAGAATGCTGTCTTCGATAAGCACCTTGCTCCCGTCGGCCTGAAGCTGGATGAAAGATTCTCAAACGGGGCAACACATAACAATGCCAAAGTCTTCCAAGAGCTATCGCATTGGCACAATCACAGAAACACGCTTGCACTGAAGACGGCGGCACAGAAGCTCGGTTATTTTGGTCGCCGTCGGAATGATTTGTATATGGCTGAAATGCATGCGTATGCAGCCAGCCTTACCAATGCAGCTGGGAAAGTCTTGGAGCCTGAAACTATCGTTGTGAACCAGAGACTACAGCCATCCAAAACACAAAAGGCTCTTGTACTGGATGCACCCGGCCGTTCGAACCAGCTCGAGAAAGGTGGCAAAAAAATGAGCAAGCCGATAAAGAAGAGTGGGAAGACTATGGCTCTTGAGGCGGCAGCCGCTATCAAGGCAGCAAAGACTCAATCCAAAGGAAACATCGACGCTGCTCACTGGAAAGTGAAGTGTAAGGAGCTCGGTTGTCAATCTAATCTGCAACTTCGGTACCTCACAGCCCGGGATTACTCCATGAGATTACGTCATGACAGTTTGATCAAGCCAGAAGTGGAGCTATACACAATAGACTGCCTACTTCGGATCTGGATGGAACGTCATAAAAGCACAGCTGTAGAAGCTGGTAGAAGCTTTGCAGCTTTAATCTGGAACACACTTCTGGAGTTGCTAAAGACGAGGTCAGGAATGACACCAGAGATCTTGGCTTCCCTAGAAGTGATCTTGAAGGTCTTGAAACTCCCTGCGCTCAAATACGAGGCGGAGGCTACCAGCCGGCCACTCGAGTTCACTTGCGCATTCAACGAGGCAAAGATCTCGAGCGCTGCTGTGTCTGCCTCCATCAACCGCAACAAATTATCCATCCCAGACGGCGCAAAGATGTTCCAGTTGGAGCATTGTGGACCGTATCCTGAGAGGGAAATTGGCTCAGCTATAGACGAACGTGTTCCGTTCCGTCCCGATGCATGGCAGCGCAAGGTTCTTGATGCGATTGATGAAAACCATTCTTTGTTCGTTGTTGCACCAACTAGTGCTGGCAAGACGTTCATCTCCTTCTATGCGATGAAGCAAGTCCTCACGAATGATGAAGATGGAGTCATCGTCTACGTTGCACCGACCAAAGCTCTTGTCAATCAAATTGCCGCTGAAATCCAAGCACGTTTTTCCAAGTCCTTCAAACGGCTGGGGAGATCGGTCTGGGCCATCCACACACGGGACTATCGAATCAACAACGCTACTGGATGTCAGATCTTGGTGACCGTGCCCCACATCCTCCAGATTATGTTGCTAGCTCTCTTCAATGCTGAGAAGGAAAACTCTTGGAGTTGCCGGATCAAGCGGATAATATTCGACGAAATCCATTGCATTGGTCAAGCAGAAGATGGAGTGGTCTGGGAACAGTTGCTGTTGCAGTCACCTTGTCCTATCATAGCCCTCTCTACAACTGTTAGAAATCCGGAGGAGTTCAGTACCTGGCTTGGGTCAACTCAAGAAGCAAATGGGAACAAACTTGTCACAATTGAGCACCACCACCGATACTCGGACTTACGGAAATTCATCTACGTTCCTCCAAAGAAGTTTTGCTTCACAGGTCTACCGGAAAGCCCTCCTATCCATACACCAGGCCTAGACGGAATGGAAGCCTTTTGTTTCGTCCATCCTGTCTCGAGTTTGAATAAAAAATCTCGAGGAATGCCGAAAGATCTCCATCTGGAGGCTCGGGATTGTCTTTGGCTCTGGCAAACGATGAAAAAGCACGCAACAAAGGAGTATGTTGTTCCACTCAACCTCAGCCCGGACGCACTTCCGGATATAATTAAAAAGATCCACATCTTCGAATGGGAGAAAAAGCTCAAGGCTACGCTGCTGGAATGGATGAACTGTGGAGGCTCGCCATTTGAGAAAGTTCAGCAGGATCTGAGCAAAACGCTGGTCAAGCCCGCGCCCCGCTACCTTCTCAGCACGAAACACAATTTTGGTGGTAAATTTGAAGCCAGGAATTTCAATGCAGAGAGCCTTTCTTCGATCATTCTTCCAGCGCTTGCCGATCTGCATGCTAAGAACGCTCTTCCAGCGATTGTTTTCAACTACGATCGTAGTCAGTGTGAAACGCTAATGAAAGATGTAATGAAAGAACTGGAGATGAACGAGTGAGCTTGGAAAGACACGAGTAATTCGTGGAAAGAGAAACTTGCGGCATTCGAAAGGTTCAAGAAAGACCAAGAAGTGATCAAGGCCAAGTCCAAGGATCGAAAGAGCACAGCCAGAATGAAAGCTAAGGGTAGAGGCGACAACAAGAGAGAGAAGGACGATGAAGAGAGAGTGTCGAGATTGGACCGTGAACGCGAAGCCGCGTCTACAGAGCATACCAAGTGGGATGGTTTCAATCCTCGTGCCCCGATCAATGGCTTCCACTTCGCCAACATGCATAAACTGCTGCAATCGGAGCTCAACGTATACAAGCAGCAACTTCGCGATCGAGGCGTCGCAGAATGGCTTCTCAGTGCTTTGAGCCGAGGCATCGGCGTCCACCATGCAGGTATGAATCGGAAATATCGTCAAGTGGTGGAGATACTTTTCCGTAGAGGCTACCTGCAAGTTGTAATTGCTACAGGCACTCTTGCGCTGGGCATCAATATGCCCTGTAAGACTGTAGTTTTCGCTGGAGACTCTGTCTTCCTTACCGCGCTCAACTTCCGCCAGTGTGCTGGTCGAGCTGGTCGAAGAGGGTTTGACCTACTTGGGAATATCCTGTTTCTTGGAATCCCTGTTAAAAGAGTGTTCCGTCTGATGAGCTCAAGACTTCCAGATCTGAACGGACATTTTCCTATCACAACATCGCTGGTCTTGCGGCTAGCCACTTTGCTCCATGGCTCAAGCAACTCCGACTTCGCAATTCGTACAATCAACTCTATTCTTTCCCAGCCTCGACTCTACCTTGGCTCCCCCAAATCCAAAATGGCTGTCTTACACCATCTTCGCTTCTCAATCGAGTATCTTCGACGCCAGTCCTTGCTGGATCTTCATGGTTCGCCAATCAACTTTGCTGGGTGTGTCACTCACTTATACTACATCGAGAACTCCGCCTGGGCCTTTCACGTACTCCTCAGTTCTGGCTACTTCCATGATCTCTGTCAAGGCATTGATTCCAATCCCCAACACGTTTGTTCAACACTTATGCTTGTATTGTCACACATCTTTGGTCGGCAACAATGCAAACGCATCGATGGGGAGTTTGTCGAGGAGGTTGTGAAGCGGTCGCCTTCGATCGTCTTCTTACCGCCGTTGCCAAAGCAAGCGGAAAATACGCTCCGAGCTCATAATAACGAAACCTTGGCAATATTCTGCACTTATGTCAAAACTTTCGCGGATCAGCATCTAAAGGATCCGGATAACGCATTGCCACTGAGTGGGATACGAATTGGTCGGTCGGACGAGCAATTCAACATGACCCCAAGTGCGAATCAGCATACAGTTCTTCGTTCCCACTTCGTCTCACTTTCGGGCCATGGTGACGAATTTGATAGTATCTCCGATATCTGTGGTACTGTACGTTCTAGTGTCTTTCTGGAAGAAGCTGTTGTGCCATACTTGCCTGTCTATCCGGAATCTACAGTACCACTCAACGCGTACTTGTATAACTTCTACAAGCATAGCGATCTGAACGCCCTAGAGAAAGCAAATAAGATCCGCAGGTCCGATGTCTAGTTCTACCTAAACGGTATGTTTCCTCCAGAACATTTATAATTGTTTGCTAACGAATAACCAGACTTCTCTCTCGTTCTCGCAACGATTATAACAGCTTTGACTAACTTTATAAAACTCTTCTTACTATCCGAGGCAGGCGCAACTAATCTAAAAGGCAGTAGCAACGTGCATAAAGAATTAAAGGACGATAACATAACAATCAGAAGCCACGAAAATGTAGGACAGGAAGGCAATAACTTAGCCTTAACAAACGTCTAGGCTCTAATTAGAGTCTAGGATAATAAGAATAATAAGATAGAGAGATAGGATAATATAGACATGCGCCTACTAAAGGTACTAAAAGCGTTTTTGTGTTTAAAGAGGGCGTTTAATAGTAGATTTAAGTAGATGTAGGCTTAGACGTTAAAGCTACTAATGTAGACTTGTTATATAAAGAAAACACTACTATATCTATAGGCTATATGCTATTTCTAATCTCTAAAGCTTAGTTAAGCCTAAGTTAAGATAAAAGAAAACTATATACCTAGTCTCTTGTAATTAAAAACGCAATTAAGGTGTTAGGTAAGGTATTATATAATAAGGTTCTATTCTGCACAGCTTGCAACAATCTTATTATTATTATTCTAACGTATACATACGTTACTTAAGTTATCTAACCTACCTATAATCGTTGTTATAGTCGTACGAGTTGCTAGAGAGTGCCGGCACTAAGGTTTATATATTTGCTAGAGTCGCTAGAACCTAGCGCTAGGTACGTAGAGCTACTCTAGCTTATCGGCCTAGCTATTATTATAGTAGTATTTCTAGTATAAATAGAGGTAGACGTTAACGTAGTAAGCTACTAAGTTATTAAGCTTATTATAGTATTTATTTGCCTTACTCTAGGCAGCGTAGCTTACGATAATAAACACTTCTAGTATTAGAACCGTAGCTAGCTTCCGACACACGTGCTGTACTATGTATTTACTTATAATCGAAAATAGGTGCCTTAGACTATAAAACTAGAAAAGATTTTCTTAGTTCTAACGTAACTAAAAGACTAAGATATAAAAGTAATAGTAATATTTACTATTTAATAGCTCTGTTGTTTATTATAGTGCCTATACGTAAGGTAAGCTAGTTCGTATAATAAGCTATCTAATAAAATAAGAAGACTCTAAAAATAAAGCTATAACACTACTAGTATTAGCTATTATAGTAAGATTCTATAGAGTTATAGTAACTATATTATTACAATTAATTTAAGCTACTTATAGTTATCTAGAAGCTTAGTAGTGCGGCTGTATAGGTTATTTAAGTTAAGATAGCTAGTATAGCTACCTTAGCTTCTATATAAGATAACTTAATAATAATACGTTTCTAACACTTCTACTTTTAAGTAGAGCTTTATAAAGTCTTACGTTTACTCTTTTAGAATAGTTATATAGCTTTTTTAGCGTCGCGAGCTACTTTCTAGCGCTTCTTTTTAGCCTTCTTAGTAGCTCTCTTCTTCTCTCTTATCTTCTTAAGTTTCTCTCTCTCTTAATACGCCTCTTCTTAGCTTATTAAAGCCTATATAGTTAAGCCTACTTCTTAAGATAAGATCTCTTAGCTCTTTAAAGCTATAGTTCTTATTATTATTATTAAACTACTTTATTATCTCGAGCCTAATAGATCTTACGAGAGAACTAAAAGACAGCTCTACTATAGTACCTCTTAGACTTCTTAAGTAGAAGAGGCTTACTTTACTTTCTATAATAAATCTTTACCTACCTTAAAGTGTAGTTAGTACGTTACTAGAGCCGAAGCACGTTATAAGTAATTAAATTTATAGTATTTAGTATATAGAGAAAGAAGCTACGAAAGAATAAGTATACTTTAATAAAGCGAGCCGCTAGAGAAGAGCCTTCTACTTCTCTACCTCTAATTAGCTAATAAATTAAGTCTAATAAGGTTATAATACGTTATAACTATCTAATAAAGAAACTTTGCTTATCTTTACAACTAGCTTATTATCTAGAAGTACCTTATATCTAGCCTTAATCTCTATATCCGAGCTTCTTATTTTAATTCTCTAGAACTATACTCTAGGCTCTAAGATTAAATAAATAAAGTGCTCTATAGTCTTTATATTAGCTACTTCTTCTCTAGCTATAGCTTTAGCCGAGTTTACTACTAGCTAACACGCTTCTTTATACGCTATCTCCGAACGTCTATCTATACGCCTATCTTATAGTAGAGTAATTAGTATTTCTATTAGAATAGGTACTTAATATAGTTAATTATATTATATATCTATTGTTTATCTAAACGCTATTTAGACCTAGCTTTTTCTAGCGTACCGACTCTTAAGCCTAATAGCTGTTTAGCCTATTATTATATTACTAGTTTTACTACTATATCTCTTCTACACTTAAGAAGAAGGCTTTCTTTTCTTCTTAAGCACGAAAGAGAGAATAGCTCTTAGATATTTTCTTCTACCTATTATATCGCTAGGTTCTATCTACTTAATCTAAATATACTATACGCTAAACTTCTGCCTAGAAATCTAAATACGAAATCTCTTTAGGCTGTTTCTATTCTAGTATATCTTCTCTAGTACTCTTCTTGTTTTAATTTAATCTCTTCTACCTACCTATAGCCTCTTCCTCTATTTCTCTAGCGTCTTCTAAATCTTATCTTAATTACCTTTAATATTAGTAGCTAATAATCTCTTAGGCTTAAATCTATATCTTTATTAGGTTTAACTTTTGCTTTTCTATAGTAGCTACCTAGCCAATATAAGGCGACGGATTATGCACAATCCGCGCTCGATTTAGTATAGCGTAGGTGTTCGCTAACTAAGAAAGGAAATCTAGAGGGCATAATCCGTGCGCATAATCCGCGGGCTTTAACA